>NW_027271136.1:692500-855534 GCF_040938485.1 Diadema antillarum
TTAATGTTTTGTCCGGGCAGCAATGTTTGACTGAAATCGTTCGGGGGCTCGCCGCAGTACACGATCGAGACCGCATGTGCCAGTTCTAGATTATTTTATGCGCAATTACGTGTACTTGACAACGGTGTGATGACGTCTGCTTGGGAGAAGTGTTCATCTACAGGTAAGAGTAGATAAGTGTCTAATCGTGTATGCATCCGTATACATCCACTTTGAATTATTCCTGCTGTGATATATCTACACATAACAGGAGGAGCAGTGTTATCTTACTGTTGGTGTCTGTACATACATTGTACTAAAGTTTTCAAGTGATCAAATTATGGCTATCAATGAAAAGTGATACTTTTCTATGAAACTAAACATTGAAATAATGATACGTCGTGTGGCAACGAAGATATTGAAACAATATTGTAATGTCCAAATAAACGAACTCTTGCGTTGTGTTGTTGTTATTGCAAATGATTGACAAATTGCTCTTAATTCATCGAATTAGATAACCACCGATTACTAGTATTCAGTGTTTTAGTAGTAGCCATGATTTTTTTTTTTAAATCGAAAATCATGAGTACACATCATCGGGTTGGTCAGGGAGGTGCACCTCCCTGGGTTGGACTAGTAGTAAGGAGATCGTTGGTTTGGGTCCAATCCGAGTATGTATGCCAATGATTTTTAGAATGGCTAACACTGAATAATCAGTGCTTGTTTACGTCGATGAAGAGCAATTTGTCAGTCAGTTCCAATTGCAGTCTTTCTGTGTGTACAAATTAGTTATTAAAAAGATCACCTTTATTCAAATGATATTCCATTTTTTGTGAGGGGGGGGGGGGAGGTACTGTTTAATTTCCGCATTTGCTCTACAAAATTCGGTATACATCATCCTGTATATACATCATCTGCAAAGGTCAAGAATTAGATATTTAGGGTCTACAACGATTATAAGCCATAAGGGAATGTTTAGATTTGTAGGAACAATTATTGTATCAACAAATGAGCGTGATTACTAACTTTAAAGGAACCCATATTGCCTCTCAATCAAACATTATTATTGAAATTGAAAAGAAGAATATTCCGTTGATAGCAGCTCAGTTTTCATGTGAATGACTACAATTTCATTTCATTCCTTTGAATATTCTCTACATTACTGATGAGAATGTATTGAGAAATAGAACGTTTATTGCGTAGCCTCTCCAATAATATCATATACAGAAAGATATACCAGGAATTTATGAGGTCAATTTGATAAGAAATCGCACTCAATAACGGCCCCATAAGATAATTTCTTATACAAAACCAAGAAAACAGCTGATTATATAGGTTTATATTTATGAAGATAAACAGCACTATAAAGGTGTGAAAAGTCGGACCCTGTATATTACTCTTGTATTGTTAACTACAGGAGTATGATGCAAAGGGTAAGAACTGATGTCACAAGACTTTTAGATTTGCGCTGTGCTATCAATTCCACCGACACCACATTTTACATTTCCACCAAAACGAATGCGAGTCGCCACACGTTCTTTGCCATTCCTCTGCACTTTAATATAAATTCAGCATCGTGCGACATACTTTTGCCTTACATGAGTTCGAGTTTTGTCGACTGATATAAAGTAACTAATAGTAAATTTTTCAAGTGTGATATAGCTGTAAAAAGGGCTGCATATCTTGTCTCATTCCTTCCCAAATTGGTGGGATTCCAATCAGGCCTACCTCTAATCAACAAAATATAAATGTTCGACAGGAGAGCAGTTCGTTTTGTAAAGAATGACTATATACGCATCTATATATCAAGCGTGACCATGATGTTGAATAGTCTTCAATGGACATCTTTGTGTCAAAGAAGACAAGGCAGTCGACTCATCCACTTCTATGAAACGTCCCCCGCACATAGTACAACATTGTATACCCATCTTTATGTCAAAGAGTCAATCGTGCAAGAGGAGATATTGATGACAACAGATTCATCCCACTACAATTAATGCATCACTCTTAAAAGCATACCTGTGTAGCTATCTGTCCCAAGCCATAGTCAATTGACACGATCTATATCCACATAATAATGTAAATATCACGCATCTGCTCTAAGTACTAAAAAAACAGCACTGAATAAATTGGCATTGCTACGCCGTACAGTATAGCAGCACCATCTCCGGACAACGATGCTGTGCAGCGATGACCAGATGAGATCCTGAGTAAAACCTGAGCAAATCCTGATTATCTTGATACAATTTGGATCACTTATATCTGATGCGATATCTACATTATGTCTTTTGCATGTTGTATCATTTTGAGAGTTGTTGACCTCAGCTCAAACTCTTTAGAGCAAAGTAAAATCCTTTTGGCTCCGCAGTGATATGTCTTATCGGGATCGAATGCCAGAATTCACCAGACGACCTCCCTATTTGCAATTGGTAGGCCTACCAACAGGTTTTAAAAAAAAATGTATAAGAGATCCTAAGATGACCATTTTACTCCACGAAAGACCACCGCCCGCTTAAATAAAGTTAGGACAACAAATGACTGTATAACCACCACTGGGAGGGGCTGGTTGAAGCCATTTATCCGCAAAGTTGAAAGATTTTTTACCCATCTCCCGCATTGATTTCCTAGCTACTGGGAAGAATGAGGTGTGAGACTGAAAGAGGCTTACGTATCTCGAATAATAAGGTTAACAACAAGCGGCGAAATGTGGTATTCTGTTCCTAAGAGCATAGTTAAAAGAGTGAGTTTGAAAAGAGTGCAGGCCCAAACGCAGGCAATATTCCATTGACGCGTGAAATTGCACTTTTAGTGCCATGGTTGGGGAGGTCCAAAAGGTCTAAAAAATCACCTCTGTTTGGTTACACATCATGCAGAGTAAATAACTATCATACGTTTTCTTTCCGCAAGAAACATTCAAACTAAAACTCCGTTCCCCGTACATTAGTCGTGGGTGAAGGACAAAGTAAAGCCGTACACAATAAAGGCTGGACGTATACAACAGTTGAGGAAGGGACTTGCTCGTATTCGTAAGATTGGTATTGTCTTTCTGAAATCCGAGATTAACATGAATAGACCAAGCTCTCGTAAGGCATCGCTTATAGAACTGTAAAGTACCTTTGAAGCTCAACAGCAATTCTCCTGGAGCTTCAAACGTGAAATTGGGGTGGTCAGCTCCGGCTTGTGTAGACTTACCGTTGGGCTGAGTTTTCAATAGCATTACCAACTCGTTTGTACTTGAGGTTAACATTGTGCAATACGTCCACATTTGGAAAATTTTGCCAAAGGATGTCGAAGTTGTTTATACCCACGCATCTTCAATATCAACCCAGGTGAACCAGACACTGTGCTGGGACAAAACATTCAAATCATCGTCCCACTGTTTTTACGTTCGTGAGAAAAGGATGGCGATCAATGCAGATGTATTTCTGCAATTTTCGTTTCAAATTTAGCACTGGCATTAATATCTTATCTTCACAACAATCTTGGCCAAAGCCAGAATGAACAGTGAGCTCAGAGAACGGGCAGTTTTACAGATCCCATGATAAGCAGGGTTATTGGCGCAGTGTTATTTAATGCCTAAT
Source organism: Diadema antillarum (assembly GCF_040938485.1). Lineage (NCBI taxonomy): Eukaryota > Metazoa > Echinodermata > Echinoidea > Diadematoida > Diadematidae > Diadema > Diadema antillarum. The sequence goes on from NW_027271136.1 coordinate 696,061, forward strand.
CGATATGTGCCGTGTTTGTATTCTCTGACAAAAAACCCACATCCAGCTTCTCTTCACGTCTTCATGAAATTTGGTTTTTGCCTGAGTGATCGTCGATCGTTCGATACCTATTGTCTGTTAAGTAGCGGATATCTTGGTGATCCAATATCCACCTCATAACTTCTGATCCTTTACGGTTGCACGGTTATACTTCTCCCTTTCCCTTCCCTTTCCTTCATTTCCATATACCAAGGAGCCTATAACGCTAATAGCTTCTTTTCACGCTTTTTCTGGATGGCCTGCTTCCGGAGCCGAGTACTAGAATCCGACAGGCAGTCGATTAGATAATCGATAGCTCTTTCACCGGTGTTGTTACAACGGAATAATGAACGTCGTTTGCTCGGAATTTGTCAGAGCTCAAGCTCGTTGTCTGCGGAGAAAGGGAGGACGCCCCTATTAAGAAGAGTTCGGCCAATGCGACGTTTAATTACTTTCTAAGGAATTCGTTTATAGATTCAACGTCTTTGTTAATAACTATGGGCGAATTTCATTCTCTCCACTCCCTTTAACAGCGGATGCACCTTGTCTTGTTATTAAAGTGAGGCTGTTTACCATACAAGTATGTCTAACCTGACAGTGATGAAGGCCCGTATACGTATATAAACATGACGTATATATTTTAAACAAAGTCAAACAAACAGGAGATTAATCAAAAGGCAAAACGTGTCACTATCCAATTGAGCTCTGTTGCACACACACACACAGAGACACACACACACAAATACACACACACACAAATTTACATGAAGAGGTCTTATCTGAATATAATTTAAATCAATGATTTTATCTTACAATCTCCATTGTTTTCTTTTACACATTAACACGAGCAAACTCACTTTAAACTGCAATTATTCATGCTACATCTACATTTCTGTGAAATATGCAGCACATCGAAAACGGTAATAACAACAATTTTTGTTCAAGTTCAGAATGCAAGCGACGATTAGACGAAATGTTCGCACGTTCCAAGCCTGAGGCACCCTAAGACATCTAAACCACATCATCCGCTTATGGGGTTATGAAGTTGAATCAAGTGAAAAATATATCGAGGTGTTTGATCTTGTGTAGTTTGCCAATCTTGTTTCTAATCTCTCAGCCAAAGATCACGACGACTGCATGCATATGTTAGATATAACTCATGCAGATAAAAAAACATGTTGAGATTGGTCTGAGACAGTGACGCATTTATACTTTTTAAAATTAACATTTCTGTTGATTAAATAATAGCTGTTTGTGTGATAGTGTATGAAAATGTTATCACATCCTGCTGAAGATTTAAGTTCGATCAACATTGGCATATATACCATCGTCAAGACACGATGGAGACATCGTTGACTTGTCGCATCATTTGTCCCTTGCCTATAGCTCGACAGATGTTTTTTTTTTTTCCAAAGATCGAATTATAGTCAAGATAATTATGCTATCCACAGTCGCGAATAAGCGCCTATTGGTATACGGATGCTTGTGAGTCTCGCCAAGAGGAAGAGTGTTATTTGTAGCTACTCGACTTCTCGACCTGGGTCCGAGAACAACTTTATGAAACAGGGCCCAGGTCCGAGAAGACGAGATTTCACAACTCGCCTTCTTGGACCCAAGAAGGTCGAGAAGGGGAGGAAAATATCTCGTCTTTTCGATGACACTTGTACATCTTCAGTTACACATTAGATCCCCTGCCTGCCATGTTTTCAACCCACTGGATGAAGTTTGACAAAAAACAGAAGCCCCTAAAGTGGAGGGATGTAAACCCAAGAAATCATGAGGGGGACACACATTAAGTCTTGATAACTATTGATACTTACTCAAGGCACAGCATATCGGATTAAAGCCCGCTTTATAGGTCTCGAGAAATGGTAGGATTATGTCCGAAATAATTCGGGGAGGAATATCCTATTTACTGGGATCAAACGCGCTCGAAGGTAAACGCTGTTCTTTGTGTCAAGAAGACAGGCGAGTGCAGGAAACCTTCCAATTCAAACACCTTTCTTCTATGTATGTATACAGGAGTCACTGTCCTGTTATCGCGCTGTAGTTTATATCTGACTTTTTTTTTCATTTCCAGCAAGCTTGAGTTCTTCGCAACATTTTCCCAAATGAGAATTGCAAATTGTCCACTTACGCAAGTTCTATCATAGTAGAAGAAACAGACAAGATGGGGTAAAGACTACCAAAACTTTCTGACAAGGAGCGCATCTCCACTAGTGATCTTGAATAGTTTGGGTAAACAAAAGTAAGAATTAACGTCTTTTCTGTGAATTTACATTCGTTTTTAAAGGGAGCGAATGATATTTCGCGGGAAATGTACAATGAACACGTTGCAGGTGTTCGACTTTTTAAATACCAAAAGACTGGTAACCGTCAGTTGGTATCGACATTATTTAGGGAGTCTGTTATACGGCTTCTATATAGCTCCATGTTGCTACAGGATCTACAATCCCATGAGAGCGCAGGACGTAGGGGGAAAATGACCTTTTAATCCTGTGTGAAAGGGGGGATTTGGTTATTTCATTTTATATTTTGCAGGAAGGACCTTGTCCCCCGGATGGAATGTAATTGTTAGTAAGCATCAAACTTCAGACATCCCGAGGAAAAGATTACACATTGCGTGTTTACAATATTATACGTCCATTGAAGGCATTGAAGGAAGGGGAAAATGACAACGGTTTTAAAATCAGCTCATTTTGTAACCCGGTGTTAAAAAGCGCGCCTTGATGAAACTCTCATTTTGTGGCCAAAGGGAATAATTTATTACTAGGGGCTTTTTTGTTTATGTTTCGTTTTGGTTTGATCTGTAAAAGCTTACAGGACAACCGTAAATGTTCGTTTTGATTACGTAAAATACTAAGTCATATTCTTTCTTGCTGTTTCGAGTCCTTTCTGTTCTTTTAATGTTCTACATTTTGCCCGTTTTTCTTAGGGTTAATTTGCTTGTTTTTATCTGTCAAGGAAAAAAATAGTTCACCCTCTGAGCAAACTCTGTTCGCCGGTTTCGACACCAATATTTATTTTCCATTGTCAACGTCATTCTTCGACATGGTATAGGTAATGACATACATTTCTACTGATTGAACCTTCCAATGATTATCTAATTGTCTCACAGATCTAAATGTCTTATGCATGTTGAATTCTCTGATATATGTTAAAATGATTTAACATAAAAACACATCACATTTAGAATCAGACATTTTTGGCAGCCAGACAAAAAAAAAAAGGATACAAGAGCTCTTTGTGGTATCAGACATCAAGAAAGATAAGTCATCTTGTATGAGGCAAGAGAATGGGTAGATTTAGTGGTGAATAATTATGTCATTAACTTGAAATAAGTAAATTTTTGTTCTGAAGAAATTCGGTTTCATCCATAAGAATGAGATATAAATGACATGTTAATGCAATCCATGACATGAACTTTAGAATATCAAGTTGCTATACATAAGCTGTCTTTCTTCTAAACACACGTAATATTGTACAATGCTTTCGTGCAGCTACGTGATAAACCGCTCATACCGAGCTCCTCACGCACAAGTCATGTCCCACATGACAACACCCGATGACTGCAAGGGTTTCACTCTGCATGCGTTACCTTGACAACGCCAAACCAACCCAAACGAAGATTTTCGTGACCCAGGCGACCCAAGGCCTGCGGGGCTTAGGTCAAAGTTCACTGTTTTTCTCACTCTTCATTCAGTTGTCAAAAATACGTTCAAAGTTGTTTTAGCTTTTAGCCGTCAACAACCAGCCCGTCAACTTATGGAATCTGCCATGAAATTGCTATTGTATAATGCTAAAGGGAACGACAAAGTCAGACTTTTGATATCACTAATTTTGAGGGTGTAGTTCCAAAACCTGCCAGGATCTTGTTGAAAAAAAAAAAGAAAGGAGAAGAAGATCATCGACAGTAAAGAAATATTTTAAATACATGTATACCTATACAGGACAGTCTGTGTGTTGCAGAATGTGCACAAAGCACAACGTTTATTATGCCCCATATACGCTGTAGGATCTTGCCAACGACGTTCGGCATAAATCTTATTCAAACTGGTTACCTCGACAGTAAGAATACACAGCAGACATAAAAACTGGTGGTGCATTTATTGCTACCTCAGCAGGAGGTTAAGTATCGTAGTTCAGCATAATGGCGAAATCTTCCATCCATTGTGCGAGGTCTTCAGAGCTCGATGGGGGTAAGAATGACACCAAAGAATTCTATTCCGACTGTGACCTTGAACAAACAGACTGTCACAAAGAAAGAGATGCAGGAAGAAAAAAAAGAGAGGAATGAAATGTAAGTTAGGAGGGAGGATAAGAACAAGCAAACATTCTTGTATCTCTATGAATTTAATAATTTCGTAAATGCCTTTGTACGTAATGACATTTTTTGGGTGCTGTATGGAGCTCGCGCCCAGAACGCATCAACATGACAACCCAACCAAAGGACAACAGGCGCCTGTTCTAGAAACAGCGCCCTCTCGTGATACCTGTCGCACATTGCAGCTGTGAAGCGTCAGGGTAAATACTAGTACATGTAGCTTGTTTTGTTGCCACACGTAACCGACATTTCACTTCTTTTAGAAAATACAGCAACAACAAAAATATAACATAGATCAATATTTAAATGTAAGAGGGACGCGAAATATCTTATTACACATATTTCACTGTAGAATCATAACTAAAATACAATTCGAAATATCATTACATAATAACAGATGCAAACAAGATCAGGTGACATTAATATTACTGTTGTTTATTGTCCATTGAAATATTTCAGTAACAATCCTTTTATCTTCCTGCATGTTTTCTTTATTTCTGCAACATTTTCTTTGAAGATGGCAGTATATATCATGTGCGCTTGGTCATTTTTTTTTTTTATAGTTATTTAATTTTTGGGAGTATAGGTTTCCCTCACATTTTCATTCTTATAGCATAATATGTAGAATAATAGCCATTTTGGTATGCTACTTAGTTTTTGTTGTTGATTGTGATTATTACAATCATTCTTCGAAAGCTCCTAACGTTTTGCTTTGTTTGTAGACTTCTGGTTGTTTTTGTTTTGTTTTGTTTGTTTTTGCTTGTCTGCTTCTTGTTGTGTTGGAAATGATAGCAAATTTCAATGCTGGCGATACCAAAATATCGGGGCACTGGAAAGTTATACTGATAGTACGAGTCATCGTTAACAGGACGCAATGATGAACGGAACTGTTTCGTATGATAGAGTGATATCTTGTAGATGAGTATCATACCCTCCTTGTCCCTTTTAAACATATTCCAATGAACAGTTTTTGAGGAGTTTTATCATTATGATTGTTGTCTAGTGATTATAATGTGGGAAAGCAAAGGAACATCACTACAATCATCAGACACGTTGAGCCCAAGCATCTTATAGATCATAATTATCCAAAGGTATAACATACCCATATGGACAGGCGTCTGTAAACATTTTGATGAAATTAATTGTTTTCTTTTTCTCTCTTTCTGTCCATCTTTCTGTCTTTTCAGATCCCTAATCATAAGTGCAAGCCTTTGTCCGAAGAGGAATGGATTAAGATTGAACTGACCATGATAAACTCGTGTCACGTGATCTCATTGAGCAAACTCTGATCCCAAATTTTGAACGAGTGATGAACGAAGCAGCCATCATGGCTAAACCGGTCAGTGCGCCTGCGCGAATGTCATCGCGCGACGACATCTGGAAGGATATACGCGATTGGGCGAAACCCAGTGGGCGTAGCGAAGGCGAGGAGACGGAGGACGGCGACCAGAGCCGAGTGATTGGCTCACAGATCAAGGACAACATCACAGAGCAGAGACTCCTCGAGAGCAGGCTTCTCGATCTCTCGAAGGAGCGCTACAAATTCATCGTCCACGTTGCCTGGCAACGCAAGGCATTCATAGACAAGCAAAAGAGCAAGACAGGTGTGATGAAAGACCTCCTGAGGAATGTTGATACCTCTCTGGACACGTGCCCGGCAAAACAGGACAGCAAGAATCAGAGCACCCGTCTGGCGGAGAAGCTGACCTCTTACCGCGACCTGGTCAAGAAGACCTACAGCGAGCAGCGCCGAATGGAGATGCTCAAGAAAGTAGAGGACCCCGATGAGATGCGTCCCATCATTCCCGGCACTTATGAGTCCATTTACAAGACCGAGCCCACGTTCAGCGCACGAAATCGTAGTCGACAACAGCACAGCGAATTCGGCTTGGACAGGAGGAAACCGCACAACCTGCGCATGTTTCCCGCCATTACGCCCTCTTCACCCAAGCCTCGACAGCAAAGCGTGTCGCCCAGTCTGACGAGGCGGCCGACCACGAGATTGAGCAGCACGTCGAACCGCCTACCCGAGCCGAATCTGCGGCCGAGCGCCGCGGCGATAAAACCGTCGACAACCATACCCGGCTCGCGGTACAATGTCCCGCGCTATCTGAAATATCGATCGGTGTACGATGGTCGATTCAAGGGGCTCGAACGATCGCTGTCTGCCACTTACGATGGGTCGTCTGGGCCTAGCATTGAAAGCATATTGGATGGCTTACCGACACGAAGCATGTCTGTAGCTCTCTAACTTTGTGTAACAATGTCTGCGCAGCTGACGTCGAAATAAATATAACAAAAACAATGATGTAAACAATGACAGCTTCATCACCGTCATCAACAACAGCATTAATCTTAAACAATAACCAGACGAGATTCAATACATGCTGAAGTTGTTTTGTAGTAGGCAACCCTGATCAATATAACGCGAACCTCAATTGCAACAATGTTTCCATCAAGTATTACCTCGACGCTCATTTTCTTGCACATCCATCTCATAATAAGAACTTTTTTTTTACATAGTCATTTGGAAATGCATTACAGAGCATCCTCATTTGTGTTACACTATACGACATTTACTTAACCTCAGATATCACTTCAGTAGGATAATATGCCCATTATTTTGTATATTATAATGTGACAGTAAATGAGACAACATGAATTAGGCATTCTCCTGTTTACATGCAAACAAAATAATGGCTGCATTCACTAGCTCAGAAAGATCTTGTGCTTGTTTTGGCAGTTTGCCTTGTAATGCATGTTTGAATTTGTTATCCTTCTACCACTGTGTATTATTTGTAGTGAAGTGTATATCATTTAGCTGCACATATTATTAAGACTTATTCACACTAAATTTCGCATTGACTCACCTTCTAACAATCCAGTTTTGATTTTAATTTGATAAATATTGTATTACACCACGTGTAGAAGAACAGTGTATGTAAGGAGTAGAAGAATATGTGAGATACTTATAGCGTACAGAAGCTGTTTTTGCTCTAATCTTTCTGTTACAACAGTTGAATTTCACGTCTTAGAATAACACGCCAATCTTGCCGGAATAACGAATTCTACCTGAAGTTCGCCAGTGTATTCCGATAGCCTTTTCTCGTCGATGAGTATTACTGCCATCATTATGGAAACCTGCTGATTTTATAATTGTCTTTTTTTTTTTTATTCTGTTGGCATTTGGGTGATGTTTTGTTTCCATACATATCATTTTGTTTATCATGTTTGATGATGATGAAATATATTTCGCCTTCAAATCTGATTGACGTGTAATAATTTACCTGTTGATTTTTGTTTGTGTGTGAATGGGTGATCCATTTTTCCTGTACATTATCATATATATATATATATATATATATATATATATATATATATATATATATATAGAGAGAGAGAGAGAGAGAGAGAGAGAGAGAGAGACAGACAGACAGACAGACAGAGGGAGAGAATGGAACTAAAAAGTGCGTGTGATACAAACATATATTTACGTAACTGACGATCAATGACGAGAAATGGACAAGAAAGTCATCTGCGATGTCTTTGAAAGAGAAGTACTATTCAGGGTGTATCAAAAAAAAGTTACACTTTTAAAAAAATTGTCTAAATTCCATTTCAAAATATTTGGAAGATTTTTTCGTATTAGTGGATGCCCAATAGTCTAATCTGTCAAGTGCAATCAACAAAACAAATTTTTGTTCACGCTTGGCTGAACACTGACGCTCTTTGTCCAGAGTGTGAAAAAATGACTTGCACCAAATTGAAAGAAGATGGGAAATTCAGCCAGAAGCCCAAATAGGTGTTCTCATTCAAACAAATTGCTCTTTTGCTCACAGTTTTGATTATGTTATGACAGTTTAGGAATTTTCTGGCAATTTTCTGTCACGTTTTAAATGATTCCATTGTGTTACGGAAGGTTGATTAACAACATCAAGATCTTTTAAGCACGGTTATCACAAATCATGCACAGACATATCGAACCCACATGCCAGTCACTCAGTCAAGAAGAAAAGTACAAAATTAATGCATCCTCAGATCATTCAATCAATGCAATCAATGCAATCAATCCAATCAATCCAATCAATCAAGCATTCAATCAATCAATCAATTAATTAATTAATTAATCAATCAATCAATCAATCAATCAATCAATCATTCATTCATTTAATCAATCAAACAATCAGTCAGTCACAATTGTATGTAGGCCTATGGTTTATAAAAAGTAGCAGATCGACATAGGGAATATCACCTTCCCCCCCCCCCCCATCCCCCGTGGCTTAAAGGCTAATCAATGTTTGAAAAACTGATTTATTTGTTGATTTATTCATTCAATCAGCCGATCAATTATTTCAATGATTGAAAAGTGATTAATTCATTATTGAGTTGATTCACTAATTGAACGACTCAATGACTAACTAACTGTTATATCGGTTGGTGTATTGATGGGTTGATTGATTGATTGATAGAGTGATTGATTGATTGATTTATTGATCGATTGGTTGACTGATTGGTCAATCAATTGATTGATTAATAGGATGAATGATTTGAATGTTGATGAATTTGGTTCCATTACCACATTAATGAATAACTGGCATATGGTATTGATGTGTCCGTGTATTGTGAAAACTGTGCTTTAAAGATCTTGAAGTAATTACACACTCTAATTCTCATCAAATAATTTAGAAATGAAATCATCAAAATTACGATAAAACTGACAAAAAATCTCAGACTATCATAACATAATCAAGCTTTAAGCAAAAAAGCAATTTGTTTGAATAGGAGCACTTATTTGGACCGCCGACTGAATTTTCCATCTTCTTTCAATTTGGCACAAGTCATTTTTCACACTCTGGACAAAGACCGTCAGTGTTCAGCCAAGCGTGAATAAAAGTTTTTGTTAATTGCACTTGATAAATGAGACTATTGGGTATCCATAAATGTGAAAAAATCTTCAAAATATTTTGAAATGTAATTTAGACAATTTTTTTCAAAAGTGTAATGTGTTTTTTTATACACCCTGTATGGTAATACATTGTATATCAAATAAACAGGACAGTAATAGTTTCATGAAAATTGGGCTCAAAAAGAACTAACGAGATAAGGAAATTCCAAAGTTACAGAAATTTTCCCGAAACAGGGATACTCGGTGTCAAATCTCCCCCAAATTGCATACTTTGTGGTGAACTTAACAAGATAAAAATCATACAGTTCATATCAAAATATTCCAGAGAGAAAGAGAGAGAGAGAGAGAGGCAACATAAGATCATAAAACATTTGTATATCAAACACCGATTGTCCAGTGTTGAAATAAGATCACTACCTCATACAATTTAAATGTGTGATGGTGACCCATGTCACTTTTTTAATGAAAAATTGGTAACTAAAATATTTTAGATCTATCTTAAATTTTGTACGATATTGATTTAACATTTATCACTGTGTTTTAATGACTTCACCCAATTTTCAAAGTCATTAAAAAAGAAGAAACATGAACTAGGGTTTCAGTCACATCAACAAAGAGTGCATACAATGCCATGAGTGCATTTAAATTCACGTTCCAGTGCGTTCGGTGCAATTCTATTTTAATATAACAATAATAATAATAATAATAATAATAATAATAATAATAATAATAATAATAATAGTAATAATAATAATGATGATGATATTGATAATCATCATCATCATCATCATCATAACAATACATTTTACTTGTATAGTGCATGTTTCAAAATAGTCTTCGTGGGCTTTACAATATTATATGCATCTTTGATTATAATGACTGATTAACTAAGAGTGTACATCGCATAATCTATAGTGAATGAATTATTATTATCGTTATTGTGCATGCTCAGGCATGATAACAGAAACAAGAAATGTCATGCTGTGCTATTTCAGTCATTGACAAATCATATATTCGATAAAAGATCTGAATCCTTAGATTAACAACATAAATTCGCCATAGCCGAATCCTGTACAACACAACTTCTATAACAGCAACACCAATACAAGGAGCAACACAATGAAGCTTTCAGATGAAGAAACAGCGCCCTCCACTGGCGATAGGTGTTCCCGCATTTTGTCATCCTAAAATTTGTTCTATGGAGTATAATCCGGTGCTTTTTAATGGTATCTTCATGCATTACTCAAAATTCCCAAATACGCAGTTGTGATGACATAATACCTATACTAGGAATTGGTCTTGTGTTTTTATTCATTTAAGCACGGCTGACTTCTTTACAATGTACTCAGTTGACATGCGAAGTTTGACTTTTTAAAAGTAAATGCAACACGTTATGCTGTCGTGTCTGAATATGATATAACTTTCGCTAATTTTTCAGTTTTCAAGATGTATTTGTATACAAAAGACGCCGAATGAAGATTAAATACGGTTTTTGTTCTTTATATTTGCCCACTTTTATCTAACAATTTAACCGACTGATCGTGTAAATTCGCCAAGCCGTAGTTCAGTCATCTGCTATAATTATTCACGTAATCTCGGCATTTTTGTTTTGTTTTAATGCTATTCCGTCTTGATATGCTCCGTCATGACTAATCGAACTTTGAAGCAATAACAAACCAATAAAAACGTATATGGCACCCATCGCGGTTTAGCCATGGTCACAGCTCTTAAATGCAGGTCATGACAGATAAAGTAAGCATAACAGGGGGTGCCGACATCGAGGGGGTAGATGGGTAGTTTCTTAAAGGCCCTCATGCTGCTGTTAGCAGTGGCAGTGGGTGAGCGACGAGCAAGAATACCGATTGTCGAAACCGAGCTCGGTCTTGGGTCTCACTGGTGGCTTGACTGGTCCTGTGGCATCCTGTGCACTTACCCTCTGTTTACTCCTATTGCAATCAGAGCGGGAGTGCATTTGACATAGGTCAGGTAGATTGCTATGGGCGAGGGTATTATAGGGTATAAAAATCATCGATGATAATGATGCTTCCCGACCCCTCTCATCTTTTCTCGAATATAATTATAATGTTCCCAAAATGCTAAACATGTGTCCCTTTAGCAGGAACACGTCTTTTCTATCGCAACAGTGAGTCATTTATCAGGATACCGCTTGTAGATTCTCAGCGATACGATTCATTTCATTGAGGGCGCACATCAGTGGTAATGTTTCCAAATGAAGTGTGTACTCACATTCAACGATTTCAGAGAAATATTTTGCAAAAGATATGAGAGCTATAACCGTATTAAATGGTTGGTACCGTGATACACCACCTTGATAAACCTGAATCCTTCAATCTGTCAGGTTGTTGGACTGACGCCGGAGTTCCACTCCAAATAATGTTGCTCAATTAAGGACATTATTGCTGTTGTTTCATTTAAAAATGTATCGCCTTTATAAATCTGCATCAAAACGCAATTGCCATTAAGACGACTAGTAGTACGTCCAGTCTCCAGGCGGAATGGGCTTTAAGGAGGAACTTGCCCTTGTAAAAAGGCAACTAGAGAACGGCTGCCAAATGCTATTTGCCCTTTCCTTTGTGACTCTTTATCAATTCAAGTATACATTAAAGTTGTGCAGATGATAATCCCAAATGAGGTAAGATAGTTTACCCATGTAATCAAGATGATAATGATTATCTATTTATATATAGCACTGAATTCTGTATAAGGGACAAGAGGCAGTTTATGTAACACACACACACATTATACATATATATATATATATATATATATATATATATATATATATATATATATATAATCATATACATACATACATACATATACATACAGGGTTCTGCCTGAACCGCTATGACGTCTCCGTGCCCGAGCGGTTTAAGGCCTTGGCGTTCCATGCCAAAGACCCGGGTTCGATTCCCGGCGAAGACCAACTTTTCAACTCTTGCACTTTTCCGAAAAAGGAGGGACAGTGAGAGGAATAATGCCTGTCCCGTCCCTACTTTCGTTCTTGTCCTTGTCATAGTCCTAATTTCTGTTTGTTTCGGCTGACGCCATGATACTAAAAAAAACTCCTACATGGAGTCCTTGACGGACCTTGAGATGCCCTCATCTCCTATAGAGTAATTCACAAATTTTACAAGCTATGCTTTTCTTGTGAACTCCTCTTTTCCATATAGAGTTACAAAATCTGATTGTATTGCTTACTTGTTTATTTAACAAAAAACCAATGTTGATATCATTGTAATATTGTATCCATGTTTTGTTGAAACTTATGTGATTCAAAGTTCCTTAAAATAGTATGTACTCATGTAAGCTTTATGTATATTGCTTTGTATTACTTTATCATAGAATAAAATCAGTTGAATTGAATTGAATTAAAATGACTAATGATGTCAAAGCTATACGCACCGCTTTCTCCTTCCTTTCTCATATCTCATATACATACAATATATATATACTTGAGAGACAGAGACAGACAGAGAGACAGAGAGTGAGGGAGGGAGGAAGGAGGGAGATGGGGTAGAGAGCAGAGAAGAGGAAGCCTAAGAGAATTATTGTGAGGCGCCCTATATAGGCAACACATTGACAGAGTAAAATGACGCCACACATAAACTGTGTTTGTTAAGGTGTGCTGCATTAGATTCGCTAAGACTTTAAATCTCTATCAGCTGATAGAGTAAAGTATGTGTTGAATAAAAAAAATAAAAAAGTGTGTTAAACAATAACATTACTTTATTACCCGGTGATTGTCAACAAATAGGCAGACAAGACATCATTCAGCGAGACAATATTTTCTTTTGAGGGGATGTAAATTATTGATCTCTAATGTTCAAAACAAATTGTGAATAAGACTAAATGACGTCACATACAATCACGTGACCAAACCTGGTAACTATGTAATGTCATCGAGGAGTTGAATTTGACTGGCTACTCGTGCGTCTGGGCAGCGAGTTACCATTGGTATCAAACTTACCAATTTTGAATCTGTTGCGGCTCTAGCTCACGTCTGATTTGACGGTGTTCTGTGAACCAACCCCCAGTCTTTACGAATCTTCAACGCATTGATCCATTCCTTCGCCATGTGCGTATCATTATCGATTTCGTTCTCAACAATATCTTATTGTGATACGGAATCTCTATGCACGTTGAAACAAAGAGGGACGCGGCCTCTGCCGTCTGGTAGGAGATGGTTATCAATACTAGACGATGGAGCGCCCTCAAATTTTGTTCATCTTTTGTTGCTGTTTGACATTCGGTATTTGTGTTCCCGTTTACATTTGTTGCAATCAATCACTTAATTTTCTTATTTGAGCTGAAAACTGTTGATACAGAAATGATAAGGTGTTTCTTCACTGATGTTTCCTGGAGGTATCAGCAGCTCATTTGCATAATTAAAAACGTGATGAGACTGGTATTCAGGTTTTGTGTCAAAATTTAATGTGAAAATTGAAAATTCCATTACTTTTTCAATTTTTTTTCCACTTCTGAAATACTTTCACCGTTTTGTTTGTTGGCATCTATATGATCTCTCAATGCCAACCTGAACACGCAGCTTCGTTTTCTTTTATAACCAGTCAAATCAATTCTGGCAGTGTCTCCACACTCTTTTGAATTTTTAAAGCATTCTTTACCATCTACAGATGAAACAAAAACCCAGCTTTCATGCTTCAAATAGTTATGAAATATGAGTTAGAGATGAAACGAAATGAAATGTAATGAAAGAAACAAAGAAATGTAAAAATGTTAATCAGTAAAATCGATGTAATGTATACAACATGTCATCAATAATTATAATAAAATTGTTTCTAGAATAAACCATCTACAGTTATGGTTTATTGAGAAAAATAGTTGTATCTCCTTATATTTTAGACTTTATCGCAATTTTTTTATATGGTATACATGTACAATGTTTTGTGATACAACTGACCTACTCATATGCATCAAATGTGATAGCTTGAACATTTTTTAAATCACGGCTCCCAGTGGTCAACAGTACCTTTAAGTTCTAGAGCTTATCATCGGTGCGAAATGCAGCATTGCTAGTGTTTTCTTCTTTTCCTTTTTCTTTTTAACAACCCTTCCTTCATATCACAAAACCAGCGCAGATTTTCGATACTGACAACATTCATCGTTACTTCTGTAGCACCGACAGGGAGATATATGATAATGATCAAATATTCTCTGGATTGTGCAGAAAATGATCAATAATCTGTTTCACCCGTATATTCGTTGTTTGTCCATTGTTGTTTTCCCCTTCATTGATTTTCCTCTGTCGGCGAAAACTCATGTTATCTGTTTTTTTTTTCTTCTCCCTCTCTCTTTCGATGATCTGATAAATATCATCCGTATCATTATTGTATCACTGTCTGACACACGCCATGTGCCTCTTCTGTCCAATGTCTTCGGTGTGTATTATGTGACTCTAAATTTAGCCAAACGGTTAAATGAGGATAATGGATCGAAGTTTCCTTCCCTAACATGAAGGATTGGCAGGGAGCTAGACCGACTCAAAACAATACGTCTGATTGTTATCGGGAGCAAGTTCTTGTCGTGTTATGGAGAGAGACGCCCATTGTTCAGAAAGTGCATCGATCTACTGTGGACCCCACCAGCGTTCCGCCTCAGCCACCGTCTAGTATGCGGGGCGGCGTTTTATAGTAAAGACGACGAGTGTTTACAAGTATATGTTGTATTGTCAATGCATAAAGAAAATGGATCGGCCCGAGCTGTTGTGATCGGGTGCGTGAAGTTCTCGAGAGCACCTCTCGTCTGTGAGTCGTACCGCTCCTTCTTGTGACGGGGGTCAACCGTGTTCTATTCCTAGGTATTGTGGCAGTTGACCTTGCCGCGTCGGGATGCTGACTCCCTATCAATACGTTTTGAGTGTATGAACACTGTATTACTGATCATTTCTGAAAGGTTTTCGAGATTGTACCGAGGTGAATGAGTGAAGGCTCACAGGCATCGAATCTCGCGTCAGCGTGGTCATGGCGCCTAAGCGGCTATCGCGACTTATAAGGGTTTTATCAATCCCATCGAATTGAGCAGACTCACCCATCTGTGCAGCGCCTTTCATGGCACTGGCATCGCCCGCGGACGATCTCCTTAGTAACCGGTCAATAGACCCCCACTTATTGGGATTATCATCATGAAATGTTGGGCCACTCCGATATGTTGCAGTACTGCATGCAAAATGCAGTAAACGTGCAGCTGCCACAGACTCGCGGTGTTCGGAGAGATCCAACTTTACAGGCCTACAGGTAGGTAATATTCAATTTCTTGCCTGTATACAAGGTGACCTGGTCAGGAATTTCGATGAGATCAACCAGCCAGGTGTATTCAATTAAGCTACTACAATCCAGTATGCCGTTCTCGTCTTGTACTCAAGTAATATCGCTCTTCTAACTATCAAGTCGACATATTATAATTGCCATGTTTGAATCCTTCCAAACTTTTATCAAGTCTACTTAAATGGTTCGTCTATACGTTTTTGGCTATCTGTGTTATTTCTGATAAGGACATTTGAATAGTTGATGTTCTAAGCCTTGAAACAAGAGTCTTGATCAGTGAGCGACCATAAAACCATTATCGATTACCCAATCTTAGTTCTAATTGTCTCACATGTTTGATGCAAATTTATTCATGCCGTAGTTCTAATAAGGCAGCACAACACAATCATGTATTGTAAATATACGCCCTTCTGTGTAGATATGACATCATCTTTATAGTTTTGCAACCACACTGAACGATGACCCCTTTTATACTCAGAAATGTGATTGCCAGTTTATTGTCATATTAATGTGATCAAAAGTTCAACAGTAGTCTGTGAAGCTGTAGATAACAAGATTACGAGTACACTATGGACAGACACTTAATCAGTTTCATACATGTCATAAGAACGGTTTAGCACTTGAATACATTCATTTCATGTCTGTTTGCGTTGAATATGCCAATCTTTATTATATGTTTCTTTATCATATGTAAAACAAGATGAAAGCGAATAAGTTGAAGATTTTAACAAAGGAATATCAAGAGCAAAGTTTAAAACATCAGCTTGGTCAGCTGTTTGACTTTTAGTACCCGCTAACAAGGTAATTTGCGCGGAGATGTAAATTGTGCACAACATTTATGTCCGAACATACATGTATGTTCACCAAAATTTATAAAACAGATTGATCAGTTTGCTGAAGTTTCGCAATCATGAAGAACTGGTGGTTGTAAGTCAAGTCTTTACTTTCCATCGTTTGACATTTTTTCACACCTGCGGTGACGTAAACATATCCGACTCCAAAGGTTTCGAAAACTAGGGCACATCTCCTGTGTTAAGTTATAGAAGTTAGAACAATCTCTCGTTTTCCTATTTTTTTCGTGAAGAATTAGTGTGCTAATCTTGAACATCAGTGATTTACGTGCTATATCAGTTCAACTGATCAACACTGTGAGCCTTCACACCGAAAGATTAAATTCGCCGTTCGTGAAAAGATAATAAAATAAACCAACAACTACCGCACTTACGCTTCAACGTGTAAATATTAACGCCATAAACAGCACCTTTATTGGTCGTAATGAGTTCGTCGGGAACTATTTGATGTACATTGTATTTGCAATACATATACATCTATCCTCATAAGACAGGTTATACTTTGGACTTATCCAAGAATGTCACCGTTAGGCAAACTTCGTAACATGACATTAAATATTCAACCAGACCTCCCCCTCCCCCCCCCCCCCCCCTCTTCAGTCCATTTAGTAGCTGCGCGGGTGTAATGGCCTCGTTGTTTCCCTCAATCCAACTATGCTTGAATTTATTAACGTTGGACGAAAGAGTCACGGATGTGATAAACCACGTCGATTCTTGTGGTTTTATCCGTGCCTTAATTGCTTCCAATTAGCTTTGTTCGTGCTCTGACCAACGGTCTCGGTCGATTTTGTTTTATTCACTCGACAATGACCAAGTCTCATTCATTAAACGGCAACCTGCCGTGTGTTCACTCACGATGTGACACTGACAGCTTCAATAAGCCAAACGGAGCTAAAACATACAGGATATAAAATTATGCAGCAATTTATGATCACATGACGGCATCTCGCCCTTTCGCAGTTCTCGAATCTAGTATATAGAAACATCTCCCTTTGTCAGAAATATTAGACTCTGCACCAGAGTCATCACAACTTCTCAGTTTTGGAGTCACGACCACCGATAGATATAAATATCACAATCATATGCTATATATTTAGCGGTTTTTTGTTTTTTGTTTACAGAAAACACTATCAGAATATTGTGGTGACTTGTCGTAATGACAAAATGACTTGTCATTCTTGTAACAATGAGACGGTAATAATGAATGTAGATGGAAAATCCGCCTGTCCGGAAGAGTTTTTTATCTATTTATTTATTTTTTAATGTTATCTATTTATTATGCTTACTTTTTTTTTTACTTTTACGGTCCTCCAGAGGGGATTCTTTTCAGTCTCCGTGGAACATAATCCCGACGATGAAATACAGACTAATCTTCCGGTCAACAAAAAATGAGGCGTTGAGAACATCAAAATATCATCTCCCTCTTCAATTCGCTGAATAAGCCTATGACAGTTACTTATTCCCAACCAACTGCATTCCAGTATTAGTGTACTTGCATGGTCACTCTCCAGTTTGCATACGTTAGTTCTTGCTATGAATGGTACAGTAAACCCCAAGCATTTTTTATTTCAGCCATGAGAAGCAATATTGTTAATTGAGGTTACATTAGAATTCACTGATGGTATAAACACATGTCTATTCACATGACGATACAGGTTACTGGGGTTGTTGAAACGTACTCGTTGAATTGACAGGCAGGAATGTCGATCAATATACAAAGTGCACTGTTTATTTAAGATACCGTCAACTATTTGAGTGGTGATTATGACATTGAACACTATACAAACTATATTAATGAAGGTAAACATAATTGGTAAATGTTTAAATACTGATACTGAACAACGTGTGAAATGTATACTGAATACGCGCGATGCTGTCAATGTTCGGATGATATTGAATATTTTGATCATTTTTACAGAAAAAACAATTCTTGCCTAAATAGGAGAAATATTAGTAACATGGCATAGTAAAGTTACATCATGTTATGATAAAAACCACGAGTAGTATGTTACATTGTTAACTGGAATATATCGAGTGATTTTTATATAGGCCTACTTACAAGCAGTGTAATAATTGTCGATCAAGAGCAGTTTAGGCAAAGAAATATAATAAGGATTCTAGAAATATAATGTTTCCCATGAAACACACCACAAACGCAAATTTTATAATATAGACCTCCATTTATATCAGGGACTCGGGGGCGGGGGCGGCTGGAACCCACCCCTACGCACACTTTTACTACAAAAAAACAAACCCAAAAAACAGAAATATAAAAAAATACAAAAGCACGAGTCTCCTATCACAAAAGTACAGTCAACCACACTGAAGGGCTATAGTAAGGATATATTTCTTTATTTTCACTCATGTAAGAAGAAAAAAAAAACAGCACCACAAACAAAATACATTTATCTGGATTGCAAGCTTTTACGATTTCCGTGCGCTTTCTGAAAAAAAAGCTTTCTCCAGCCGTCTGAAACCAGAGAAGAGTAAACACGTTAATGACGATGCAAGTGAGCAATCTGACAGGTTGTGTTGTAGTAGAATTAAACACGGTTTAAAGGAATTGTGCAGTTTCTGTTGAGACCTAACTTCAGATTTCTCACATTTTTTGGTGAGATAATGAGGTTTTTTTTAAAATCAAATGTGAAAGAGCGTGTAATTTCATTATATTTATTTATAATATTTAATTGATGAAAATTGGTTTTGAAATGGCTGAGATATCCTAAAAAGAGCGATCCTAATAAAAGGTGGGACCTAGGTGAGACCACCTCCCTGGTGGGACCCAGCTTTTATTACGATCGGTTTGTCTTACTTTGTTTCCGGGTGCCTCAGCTGTACCAAAACCGATTTTCATCAAATAAACTTTGAATTCCTCCTAGAATCCTATCCTTTGTACTATTTCATAAGTGGTTTCCTGGTATCTCGAAAAAAGTTAAAAGCCAAATTCTCATCTCCACCAATACAAAACTATCCCTTTAAGCACAACAACCAGATGATTGCCCATCAGCACAATGTGGATTTTTTTTTCCGCCACGCTAATCTCGGAAGCTTGATTTTTCCTCAACTGTGTTACTGATTTGCGTCTGCTCCTGATGCATTGTTTCACTCATTAAAGGGATGATACAGTATTGGTGGAGATGAGAATTGGGCTTGTAACGTTTTGCGAGATACCAAGAAAACACTTATGATATAGTATACAGAGCATACCATTTTAAGAGGAATTCAAAGTTTATTTGATGAACATCGGGTGTGAAATGACTGAAACATCTAAAAACAAAGTAAAACAAAGCGATCGTAATAAAGTGTGGGTCCCACACTTTATTGGAATCGCTCTATTTTGGACATCTCAGCCATTTCAAAGCCAATTTTCATCAAATAAACGTTGAATTCCTCATAGAATGACATGCTCTTTCATATTTCAAAAGTGGTTCCTCATGATCTCATAAAAAAATGCTTATGATCTGTCCGTCATCTCTTTGATAAGTGCTTCAGTCAAATTCTAAGATTATCTCTGAAATAATAGCGTTTAGATACCAATTATCGTAGTATCTTGGAAACCTTGTCAACCCATACACATAATTCTGGTTGGAGATGAATCGTTCGTTTGCTGAAGATTTAGCCAGAGTCAATTTAAAAGCAGTCTGTGGGAACGTAAAATGTGAGCGTGTTTGAATTACGCTTCAGTGGAAGGGACAGGTATTCAGAGCAAATCAAGCATTAAGATTTATTTTTAAATGTTTACTGAATCCCCAGCCATGACAATGATTTTCTATTGTAACTGCTGTTTCATTCATTATGTTTTAACTGCCTCTCCCCTGTCTTCTAACGCAATCTACCCTTCTCTCCCAACTAGGAGTGCCCGCCTGAATTAAACAGCGAGAGCTTTGCGTTACCGTGACAACGGATCAACAAATCCACATTCCTTTGAGTGAGCTGAAACGAGGAAAATGCGAACAAAGAAGAAAATTCGATAAGAAATAAGCAAATAGAAAAGGGGACAGCGAAATTATGTGGGGTAAAAAATGAAGAGAAATGATCAACTTGAGACGACTGACCTTCGACCTCATCGATGACACAGGAGTGATCCATCATCTTCTAGCGCTGAGGGGGAAATGATTCTAAGCAAACAAAACCAAAGACCATATTTTGTGATACGCGTACGGACATCATGTCCTTGTGTGTTCTGCGGATGTGAGGATTCGATCGCTCGCACGCATGATTGTGACAGTGTAATTGCCGCTATTTCCCCCGTGGTAGAGGAGCTGTCGTGAAAGGATCGCGAGCGGGAAATGGACGAGGTTATTCGCCTTCTGTTCTGAGAGGGATGAGAAATCACTGTGGCAGGCGACATATATTGACTTTTTTCTACCATCATTCTTTACTACGGCAGCTGTTCTGTTGTTGTCCTGCCCGAAACAAGAACCAATGATGATTTGTCCTTCACGTATTGCTGCTTTGTTTTTGCCTGAGTTCAGCGTTTGACTGGACAAAAAGGAAATACTGAGCTTTCAAAGCCGAAAATGCATTTTTTTGTGTGTGTGTGCCAGGTGGAAAATTGTTCGCATTGTGCCATTGAACTTGTGAGTGAAACGACCTTCCTGATCACCTGCCCGGCGTGAAATCTTGAACGATGATTAGTGGTGCGAGGTGCAGATTGTCACGATGACCGCGAGACTGACGGACGCCGTGTTGACGCTGCGATACCGCCAAATCAAGGCCCTGCTCGACCAGGGAGTGGATATCAACGGCCGAACCGATGATGGGCGAACGCCGCTTATGGCCGCGCTGGGCATATCGGATCCCGACAGGCGGAATCACATGTTCCGTTTCCTCATCCATCACGACGCCGACATGCTTGAATCGGACGCCGACGACGTAACGGTTTTCCAACAATGCTGCAGGCTCGGGTTCCTCGACCTGATGCAAGTTATTTTGAAAAAGGCGGGTGTGAGCGCTGTCAATCTCATGGGTAGGGACAAACATGGACGAACTGCTCTCTACCACGCCGTGGTGAGTACGGACATCAAAGCTGTAAACATGGTACTCGACTTCATGGAGCTGCGACAGCAGAGCGTCGACATCGCCGACAAGGACGGGTTGACGCCGCTGCTGTATGCCAGACGCCACGGCTTGATAGAAATCGCGGACGTGCTGCTGGAGCGCGGAAAAGCCAACCCAAGAATTTGTGACCGTCTGATGCACATGAACGCGGACGAGTGGGCGGCCGAGGCGAAGAGGAGACAGGAGGAAGAGGAGTCGCACGCAAAGAAGCAAGCGAGAGAACGTTACATGATCTTCCCGCCAATCGATCACGCCACCAAACGAAAAGAAAAACTATCCAAGCTGAAGGCGAAAACCGCATCGCTGCCAAATCTTACCAAGAAAAATGTAAAGTTTAAGCTGTCTCCGTCCCCTTCCCACGTAGTCACACACTTGCCCTCACTATCATCGCCTCATCTACCCATCTTGAAGTCATCATGTAGCAGCTCTTTGCAGAGCTCGGCTCGTACAGACAATGATCTAGATCTAAGGACAAAATCGATAGATTCTGCCATCACCTTGCTGGGACTAGCATCCCAAGCTGCAGACGACAAGGAATATGCGGTGTCCTTCGTATCGAGCAAGACACATGCGCCGATCACCGTTAGTTCGGATCGAGCCGACAGCGACCGCCAAATGAGGCGCGCCTGGTCTAACATCATGGACGCTTATTCTGTCCAGAACACGTCGAACTTTCGTCGTCCCGCCAAGCCACCGCCGTTGCCGGAGATCGCTCAGGATGTGTCTGGACAAAAGACCAAGATGTCTACCCTGGCCATCATCCTGCGGGCAGGTCGAGGGGGAGCGCACGGTAGGAGTCCCAGAGGACGGCACGGTAAGACCAAACTCAGGAGTATCTCGGAGTCCAGAGATGACGGGGTCGAGATGGCCGTACCAGGCGGGAAGCTCTCCAACCGACGACGGACTTCTTCCTTGTCGACGTTGAACTCGCCACCTCACGGACACGGTAAATCGAAGCCGTTGTCTAATATAGAGGAAGATGTCTCGAAATGGAAGACGCCGTCGAAGAGCGGACAAACCGACAATCGATCAACTCAGGAGAGAGATGCTCTCCCAGACATTAAAGTTTCTTAAGATTTTGTGGAGTCGTTCGTCTTAAAAGATGAAGTGCCATCCCATGTTTAAGTTGACTGTTATTCTGTCAAGCTAAAAGACGTATATGAAACAACCAGAACGGTCGAAATTTCATTCAGATCAAGCATAAAAGAAGAAGAAGAAGAAAAAAAAAATCACCGAAAATCCCGATTCTCACACGTGCAAATTCGATGAGGTGCTGATGTCCCCCGCAAGTCACAAGTTTCTTAATGAGCTGTTCAAAAATCTTCACTAAATTCTCTATGTTGAATGAAATAGAAAATAATTCCTCACATCAACTCATTATTAAGTTGTCAGTTCCTGGTAAAGAATACTTGTAAGGGGGAGTGATCTATAGAAATATGATTTCCGTGATATCGACCAAAATATATCTCTAATGTCTTTTTAAATTCATGTACAAACCTATGAGAGAATTGCGAGGTGAAGACATGAGCGCCCCATTAGAATTTCAATACGTGGTTGTGACTGATGCCACTTTTGATAAGACATAATACATTTTTTAAAAATGCCGTAACCTTTCATTTTATGTCCAATTCCTCTGAAATTTCCAACGTTCGGTTTCTTTGATTTTACTGTTCACCAGAGCTGCCATGAGCGTGGGGTGACCTTTCACAAAGAACTTTTTTGGTGTTTTGAATTGGATAGAGACTCGGCAACTTGTGATTGTACGTGTATAAGTAAAACGAGGATGATGGCATGTGGGACCTGAGAAATGAAGTGTCAGAAGTAAATACACTCTTGTCCCTAAATTGGAATTTGGATTGAGACCGCCAAAACAGGGACTTTAGACTGTTGTCATGACTGTTGACTCTCATGAAGCTACAGCTCCATGTGTTGTAGCTCCATGATGTTAGCTTGAACTTGTTGCCACTGCAGTTGTTCTCCCAAATCACGGAGGTCTGAATGGTCTCTATCTTATTTTTGACCTCCTTTTGTTTCGTCACCAATTGCACAAGCCAATCAGACTGTCGCAAGAGATTATTTACAGCAATTTGTCAAATACCGACACCTCTGTTCATCAATAATTTGGGACTCCTTTGAATCATTTCTCCAAGTACACAATGTATGTTTTCTGGCTGTCTACAAAATATCCCCGTTGTCAAACTGGCATGAATTATAAAAAGAACTGTTTATTATGTCTGAGAGCAAACATTATCGTGCGAAAGATTAGAATGCGTTTCATAATTGAACGCATTCCGTTTCCATTTATTTAATCCATTAAAGAGGACCTCTGTCATCGCCGCTTCAGATGAAATTTTGTCAGTCTGCTCGTCAGATTTTATCATATTCAGAAAGTCAATGTGCTCTTGATGTGGAATTGCATGCACATGGAGAGTGAGTTCCTCGATTTCAAAGCGTTTTTTTTTTTTTTTGGTGTGTGTCTGTGTGTTTGTTTGTGTGTGTGTGTGTAGGTAGGTGGAGATGAGGTTAACGAACATAAGAACACGTTCTTAAATTTGACAATAATGACCCATATTGTCATGTTGTATGAGCATGTCTCCGCATTGACACAAACTGCCATGTCTTCGAACAGCTGAGTAATATATACGGAATCACATCTTATCAAAAGACAGGTGAAGATTTCGTGTTTATATGTATTCATGGAAAAAACGAGGAATTCAAAGAATATTCTGGCAGCATTAATCAGGAGCAGTTTGATACATTTTGACAAAATAGATTTTGATGTCTGTTATCATTCGCATATGGACTTTGGGCAGAATTTTGGAAGATTTAACGAAATACAGCTTTGGCTTTCAACGCAACGTTTGATGAGCCAACACGCCTCATACTCCTTTTGTTAATACTGTACAGTGTACTCTCGGAGAGTAAGGTTTTGTGTACTCATGTGCTTATGGCAAAAAAGACCCCACCAACTGCGACAAAGGCATGCATAGTCTATACATCGACAGACCTATTACATGTATCCTATCCTGTGAACTGAGTCGTGAAAATTGCACATAGTATCTATAGTTGTGCGTGGATACACATCTCTTTCTCTCTCATTGTAAATGTCATCCTTACTCTAATCGTTGCATTCACGACATCATTCGGGGTCAAACAATACGCGCACATAAGTTTACACACACACTCACACACAAACACACACACACACACACACACACACACACACACATACACGCACGCGCACATGACTTAAATGTAAATAACAAAGACTAGAAAGCGGTAACAATGGATTCCAAGTTTGCTCAATGAGCAGTGAAGCAATTAAACTACGCTTGATATCAAACCTACACCATATTTTGTCACTCGTTATGAGATACCGGGCCCAAAATGCTGTTATTGATTTCCTGGTTAGAGATTGAAGGTCTTTTCATTATTATAGACAACATACAAGTCTGGTTTATAAACTGCTAAGTCGAGTTTTCGGATAAGTGGTTGCACCATATTTTCAACTCGTCACGCGTCTTCTTCGGGCTCATCATAGTTACAGAAAAATAACCCAGTAAAAGTTTCGTGCAGTTTCACCCTTCCAGCGGCCTCAGTGAAACAAAACGGCACGCGACATGATTTCGTATCGTCGTTCTATGATCCAGAACCGCAGAATAGTGCGTGATAGACCATGTACTAATATCTATAAACGACTGTAATTGTTTTCAAAGCAAACATTCAGGACAAAAGAACCAGTTTATCATCTCCTTATGACACATCATAAGGTAAAGCAGCAGCTCATTCATCATCACAGTCATTATGACACATTTTTTTTTTTTCACGAGCAACTAATTTGCACACATAATATGTAATTAGGCCTACGTTCATACGTGTTTAATATACCTATGAGGTTTGGATGACGTGAAGACACAAGAATCAACCGTGATGATAATCGCAGTTTTCAAATGGTAGACGGTTTGTTACTTCAAAAATCTACATCGATGGCCACATGGTTGAAAAAACAAACAAACAAACAAACCGCAAAATGGCTTCTTAATAGAACAACAACAAAGAGAATAGTCGACATGTGAAAGCCATACTTATACGCAAAGAGGGCCAGTGCCTTTAAGTAATCATTGACATTTCAAGGCACTTCAAAGATGTTTGCAGACGGCTCCAAGTCGATGCACGAGGCTTCCTAACCGCTTCCTCAGCTACGTCAAATATTGCCGACTGTATTGAGCAAACTTATCATAAAGGCGAGGCACGGTACATTCAGTGATAGAGACACATTATGTGATACGCACACACACACACGCACGCACACACACACTCACGAGTGTGTGTGTGTGTGTGTGTGTGTGTTCGTATATTACACTTATTATTTCATTTATCTTTTCGATTCTTTTTAATCAAGCCTCTTGCATAGGTTTCATAACCATAGCAACTATCAATCGATTCAAATGTATACTTGTGACAACCATTATACATTGTGAGTGATCAAACTGGTTGATGGCTGGAAGATGATCGCATATATCGAGAGCATCGAAACCGAACTCCGCAAAGGTCTGTACAATACAAATATATTTGAACCAAGAGGCAATATTCATATCACCTTTGCACAATGTTCTTCGTCTTACCGTCAATCATCCATGTAATAGATTTAACAGAATATGTTCAGCCTGATATCTTCAAGCATATAATGATTTCAATACTCTATCTTGCACCGAGCACACGAATCAATATTCGAATCAATATTCATATTCCATATAGCCCACAAAGCCCTTATAGAAGCTCATATAAAAATGATAGTAATACACTTTTGGAAAAATAGGTTTAATTTTGCACCTTGATCAGTGTCACCGTACTCGGAGCACCTTTAAGGGTGCATCCTTGCACCTTCTAGACCAGTGCCACAATGGGAGCACCTTTCTGGTCTGAAAGGTGCAAGCTGCACCCGTAAAGGTGCTCCCAGTGTGACACTGGCATCAAGGTGCAAAGTTGAATGTATTTTTCTTTAAGAATAGACTGTCAGAATTCATATCATCTTGCGAATAATCCTTGATATTAGAAATTAAGACTGAAATATTGTTGATAACTTGTGCCTACCAATGACTGTATTTTGCCTACCCCCCCCCCCCCTACACACACCAAAGTACGACCAAGCAATATGCTGTTGAATGATATCAAGTATAATGGAGGTACGTCTTGTGTAAACAACAAAATGATTCGTGACAGAATTTCGTTTTGGAAAACCTATTCCGACACCAATATTTTCGTGAAGGAAAGTTATGGTCCATGTATTGTTGACGTTAAGTCACTGTTGCTCTTCCATCTCCTTCGTCGTCAGAGCTTTAAACACAGCAACGTTGAGGTGCGCAGCAACTTAAGGAGTCCATGGTTAATAATTGACCCCATTACTATGAAGTCTTCATGACATGATGGAATGATAGGATCGAGACAATAAAAGCGGTGGGGGGGGGGGGGAGAAGGAGGACAAGAAAAAAACATGTATATCAGGAAAAAGGGGGCAAAGAAATAGAGAAGTTAGCAAGCATGTGCACATTAAAAGGAATATATTATTCATTTCATCTTAAGTGGACAACATAAGACAAATCGCCTTGAAAAGATACTTCTACGACGAATTATGTATAAGACTTAGAGGAAACGTATGAATTAAATCATATAGGTCCTACAAATGATATTCGAAACGATGTTCAGACCATCGTTTCTAGATACTTTGTGTGTGTGTGTGTGTGTGTGTGTGTGTGCGCGCGCGCGCGCGTGCATGTGTATACGTGTGTTTAAACGTTTTATTGCGTCAATTTTCACAAAGCAAAGTGATGGTTTTAAGACATTAAAGCTGGTCATAACTGGTAAACTCGTCATACGTCATAGTGGGTGACGACTTTATGACGTTCATATTATTACGATATCTTTTATGAACGATGTTACAAGTATCAATAGACCCGGATTCAGAGATTCAACAGTGGTGCGAAATCCACAAGTCATTAACATAGTTTATGCAATTCAGTTCAATTCAATTCAATTCAATGCAATGCAATTCAATTCAATTTATATCATTTCTCATTTATAGTAAATAGGAAAGGCGACTGGGTGGAGAATCTATAAATCAACTCCACTGTTGTGTGTCTGAATGCTCGTTGATGAGTGCATAATCATACATGTCACTGCCTCTTTAAATAAACGTATTGATGAGACCCTATCAATATTGTTGAAAATGTCTTTGTGGAAAATTGAATTACTTTGAATACAACAACAAATCAAATTAGATTAAATTAGATTAAACTAACTTGAATTAAATCAAATTAGATTAAATTAAATGAAATTAAAAAAATCAATCAAATTAAATCAAATATATCCATCTATTTGTCCGTAACTTATTTCAAACCTGTCAAAAGAACAAGAGCGGCTAAGCCAGCAGCTATTACTCCAGCAGTACCGAACACTTTTTGGGCATCACTAGGGCGAGATCTGCCTTCCTCCTCCTTGCTCGCTATGTACCCCTTGATAAAGACCCACCAGTCGACTCGTATGGTGTCATATCCCCTGCAAATAGTAGAGAATTCCAGAAAATTTTATTTTGCATAAAAGGTACACATTCCATCGACAACAGTTACCGACATAGGTTAATCATGATCTCTCCTGAGTTCTGAAAAAAAAATTTAGTGTTTTTTTTCCATTATGCTAGAAGAGTATATATTTTTTAATTTTTAAGATATTTTCTTCATATCGTTGTTCATAATGACGTCATAAAGTGTAGTGGTCTCCTTATCAGGCGATGACGTCACTGAAATTTTAGAAATGTATTCTTTTTTAATCGATTGTTTGATTTTCCTATACTTTATCGGTTTGTTTGTATCTCGATTCATCGTTTTCCACCGTATATGCCTAGTCATAATGTTGGACAGCAATTATAGCTGTAATGATGATGATAAAGATATTATTGCCTTTAACAACAGAACAATTGATGGTAATGAATATACGAAATATCAACATTATTATTCACGGTACCATATTTCTCTCTATTGATGATATACGGGTAATACTTATTAGGATTAGGATAATGATATGTAGTTCGTAATAACGCCTTTGATAATTTGCTATTCGAAACCGTGTCATAAAACCATTCTTTGTAGCCTTAAATAAGTAAAAGCCTACATTGTATTTACAAATAAATAACCTTACTTACACACGTGTGATTATATAAAGGCAGCCGTCCCTGTCCCTTCGAATGACGGAAACACATTCAACGTCCTGTTCGACTGCAACGAACTGCAAAAGGCATCCAATGTCGCTCCCCTGGTTGCCAGCGCATGTCGGGAGGCCGCTTGTAACGCGCAGGAAGAATCTTCCGGACGGCATGGTAAGCGCTAGCACTTGGTCGGCCGGAATTGTGATTTGTGCGACCACGTGCAGCGTGTCGACGTGGACGTACTCGACAAGAATATCTACATCCGTCTCATTGCCGACGAAAGAGTGACAGTAGCTACTCGATGCCATTCTTCCCAAGTATTTTCAATCATAAAGATATTGATAGCAGAACTGCACGAAGTTGACATGCAAAGGCTATAGTTTTCATTCGTCGATTACTTTGTTTATATACATCACAGAAAAATGCTCGTAGGCCAAGTAAATCGAGTCGATGGATTGCGTTGTTTGATCCCTCGCATGTTAATGACAAGGTAGTGTTCCGGTTTATGACGTCATGTAGAATGACAAGGTATAGTGTTCCGGTTTATGACGTCATGTAGAATGACAAGGTAGTGTTCCGATTTATCACGTCATGTAGAATGACAAGGTAGTGTTCCGGTTTATGACGTCATATTATAGTTCCTTGCTAATTTTTCATATAGTTCTGCATGAACACCTGTCTCGCACATAGCACTAATTCTTATAGCATGAACCAACATGGCATATTAACAGTAATAATCGTTCAATTTGCTACTTAAAAAGAATCTGAACTTTCTGCCTCAATGTTTTAAAAATCGTGTCCTTGAGTTTGGTTAAAAAATTGATTATTGCACTGACTAGTATACAAATAGTGAATGGTCACGAGTGCAATGGTACGAGATTTCGCACAAGGTGAAAGATATAGAGGCGCTCTATTCAACGAGGCGAAGCCGAGTTGAATAGTGCGCCTCATCTTTCACCGAGTGCGAAATCTCGTTCCATTGCACGAGTAAAGACCATACACTATTTGATTTATACAACGTCCGAGTAGATCTTTTTGGTCTAAGTAGGCCTAGAAGTCTATATATGTATGAAAAATATAGCCATACTTACATGTGGATCCACTGCGATTCTCTTTCTGGCTTGTGCAATCGATGTACGTCACAGCTACTAGCGCTCATACACGTACACTAGTACTTCGTAGGCCTACGTACGCGCATGCATGTACCGCACACATACACTGCGCTAGCTGCATGTATGATGCGATCCTCAATATGCAACACACAGCACAGTACACGCAGTACCGTACAATTTCTCGAACCGTGGAATAGAACGAAAAAAATCGAACCAAGTTGCACGCAAAAATAGAACCAAAATTGCACGGCGCGCTGAATGGAGTGCTTATTGAATATCACGCCACCAACAATCCTCCAATCAAATTACAAGGATCTACTTGGACGTTGTATAATCAGTTCTGACGGGCGCGAAGTATGTCATATTAAAAAAAAAGACGGAAACCACCAATGCCTTCCAAATGCACGCGTTTTCCTAGCTCAATTTCCTACATAGACAATGATTAACTTAGAATGTAAAATAGACTTGTAACCAAAATCATGCGATGACATTACATGACATTGGCTTGTGTGTACATCACCATAAACAGAGATGCACATTAGAAAACTGTGGACTACCATCAGATGTTCAAGCACAATCCGTTTGTCATTGCTATTGCGCAAGTATCATCTAACTGCGTATAATTTCGTTGCCCATTAATATCTCTATAATCATGCACATGAATGTATCATGGAGATCAGTATAAGCGCATAAATTCTTGCTCAATAATACACTGTGGAATCTATATATACAAACGTATATATATATATATATATATGGGTCAGAATTTTGAACGATGTACAATTGAGCCAAAACAAGGCAAAATTTAAAAAGTAGGAAATTCTCCAAATCATTCATCTTACCTGAAAGAGTATAACTCAAGCTTTAATATGAACCCAATTATACTAGGATTTTCCCAGAGGAACAAGTTTTTATTCACCGCTGAAGTTTACCATGTCCAGAGCAACGAACGTCCGTAAGGAATAGTACTGCACATACATTTGAATACCATTTAACATAGTTTTCAAAGATCTGATTCAGTTCAAAATCCTAACGAAATATCTTAAGGGACATGTGTACGTGATTGCAGAATATTAACCCGTTGAGGACGAGTCCCGAGTATACTCGGGCAAGTGTCTATTGGAAATGCGTGTTGTAGCAAAATCAGCCCGTCCTCAACGGGTTAAGCTTGTACTCTTAACCTGTACGTAATGGTAGACAACTGATGATTTAACTAAATTCGTCATTTCTGTAAAAATATTGCTCTTCCGCTAAACACTTTCTCCACTTTACGCGCATTTTACAGAAACTCAATATTTTCACCTCTTATTTCACTATCCTATACTTTAATCCTCACTCCCAAATAATAATATACCTTTTTAAGATGTATCTCATCTGGGCAGTCTCTATAACCCAACAAACATAGCATAGTTTTCATCACGGAGGTTCGCATGTAGCTCACGGACGTTCGGAACAAACAAGATATTGAACAATGCAGCTCTCTTGAGTTGGAAACGCATTCTACTCACAACAAACAGCGATTTCATGTCGAGAACAAACTCCTCTGCAAAATCCTGAATAGATATTACCAATTCTCAATTATATAAGTTTGTTTATCTTCTCACACTGAGGAATCAAAGAAAACAATTTTTCCATCTCTCGTAAATGAACGTACAAACGTACGTGTAATCTCAGTGACGTAGTCCATCCTTGAGAACGAAAATATTTATCAAAATTTCGCAATCATGAAGTAAATATTCAGGTCCTAAACTTCAATAAAGTCTACAATGCAAAATTTGCTTTTTATATAACGAACATGGTCACAGCTAAAATTATGACAAAGAATTAATATAGAAAAACAATAGAAATGTGCTCCGTTATAGAAATACGAAGTTTAGCTGGGGAGGGCAAACGAATACGTTAGGAAGAAATCCCTCTGTGTTTGCTCCTTGTGTTACACACTGTTACCGAGAAAAAAAAAATGTGTTATTATATTAGGCAGAAATGATAACAGGTTCGATACTGCGAAGTTTCGTCATAACAAGACACAATAAGTCCATATATCTTGGATGGATGTTTGTGACTTCGATATTATACAATATGGTTTGTTATAACAAACCTTTTGTAGCGCGTCATGTCGGAGGCTCGTTATTCATACAGTTTGTCAATACGAAAATTGATAGAGTTCGTATAATCATGAAGCTTTTTTATTCGGTAAATGATAGGAATCTCCGAAGGTTAACCGAAAGGCTTATTAATTGGAACATGAAAACTTATGTTCGCTTATCCAAATGTGGAAAAACAAGTTAACAACTAAAATCCTCCAATTTCAAAACATCATAATAACCGTTTTCACCTAAACGAATATCAGACCCATTCCACTTTTAGAAGAACGGACCTAAAAATAATGATCCTTAATATCTATTTTTCGAAGAACATTTCTAATAACAACCTCCTGAATTAACTACATTTTTTTTTTCATTTTGGAATAACAAACCTTTGGACATCGGAGTAACGAATCTTTGGAAGAGCGAACGTATCAAAGTGCAACCTTAAACCTATTCTTAATCATTAATTTTTTAACATGTGTTTTCAAAGTAAGCACAAAAGCACAAACAAACTGACGATCTCTCTGTCTCTTAAATGTAAAATGAAAAAAAAATCTTGGAAAAAATTACAAATGAATATCGCTTTTCATTGATGAGTATAAAACAACACCATGTGATGATAAGCGGAGGATTTGTGTGTTTTCATCAGACAATAATTGTATACTGCATGATTTTTGCTCGCTTGTGACGGCATTTCGATGAATAAAAAAACATAAACAAACAAACAAAAACTTCTCCAGAGGAATTTGGTACAACGGGAGTGCACTGGCAATTCTTTTCTCTGTGTGTTGGAGCTCGATCCCTTCTCTGTTTCTCAGTCATTTTCATTCAACTGCTTCCACGTCCTTTTGAAATTTTTCCGTTTCTTATTCAACACATGCTCATTACAAACTTCTTCCGTCATTATCCTGAATGTGATTGCGTAGCACTTTTCAGATTTGTTTTGGTTTGTTCTGTTTTGTTTTTGTTTTCTGTTTGGTCGCAGCATATTCAGGCTATTGAGGGAATGAGAGAAAAATCGTCATGAAGAGAAAAATAAGAATGAATTAAGGCATTCAATATCATGACAATTACAGCGAACGTCCGTTATGGAGACCAAAACTGGATGTGTTCTGTTTGAGACGGCAGCTACCATACTCAAAAGATAAACACTTAGAGCACCTGTCACTAAAAAGTGGCACTGATCCTCTTTCTCCTACTATGTAATCCATTGACTTATTCAACCAACGAACATCCGTGAAAAAAACGTTTTCCATTTGTTATTACAGGTAAATTGAGTGCTGAACGCTATTCATTTTCGGGTATGAGCGGCTCGGTGATTTGGTAATATTTTCAACTAACATTAATCTTATGTGCAGTGATATATTTGTAATTGTCAGAAATTTCCTTTCTCGGACAGAACGTCCGTGAGCGAAACTTTCAGAACCTGTAACAGTACAAATTGTCTCCAGAACCTCATTAGAAAGAAATTTAAACGCACAGAAATTACAGATTACGCAAAATTCCATTTTCCCATAACTTTGTTTTAAGTGTTTAGCTGTTTTTGTATAATTAGAGGGAAAACAAGCGTAAAATTGTGAGTAAATTTTCAATTGTTTGTTCATCATGATCACATAACGCCTTAAAAATTCTGAAACTACTGCTCTAAACTCAGTATTTACTTTGTAAAACTTTATTTGTCGCTATTCGAGCCAAAAGTTTTAAAGAATACAGGACACTTTCGGGACAAGTTATCCCTATCGGAGGGATTGCATACGTCACGGACGTTCTCTGGAATTATCACGGACGTTCGTTCTACTACTAGGGTCATGTTCCAGGACGGATAACTAATCGGCAGAGAGTACCTAGCCTTCCTAACTCTTTCAAAAATTTGAAAAGGTATTGTCGATGCAAATTAAAGAAATTTGACATCCTTACAACATATGTCTTGCCCAGAGGGGGATCAGGAGGTGAATTTTCAGAGAAAATATCAATTATTTGCTTGGTTTTTGGTGAATTGCATGGTCCAAAAACTGCGGACGAACCTCAGTCTGCTCCAAAAATGGCATGCAGCTCCTCGGCAAGAGAGCCAAAGGTAAAATACACCTTCGCCATCAAAGCAAGATGGTGTCCCACTCGAAAACGTTTTAATCATCACGGACGTTCTTTTTTTCTTGGAGGTTCGTCTAAAAATACAATTTCCGTTCCTATTTGACAAAGGATGGACAGAAACTCAAAACAAACATATTATCGTGTTGCTAGATCTTAGTTAATTACGACTCAGAACAATATCGCCGATAACGTTTCATGGGCTACGATCTTTATTAGAAAATAGCGGAAGCACGTCCGTGACGAAAACTGAGTATAATTTTGCATAAAAGAATATTACGTCCCATGTACAGCTAGCAGACGTACAATTTTTGCAGGATATGTTCATTAGGTGGAACACCAAATTTTCGTATACGTTACAGTTGGGGCAACAAAGTAGAATTTGCAGCAGCGATAGAAATAAAAGCATCACGGACGTTCGTCTGTTTAGGACTTTGATATTTTAATTGTTCTCTGTAATTTTGTACGTGCTCATAAAGTTCTTATAATTTTGTGGTACATACCCATATGTAAGATCCAGAACATGGTCAGATATCAGATGTCACGTACCATTAAAAATGCACATCATTAGTTTGAAAAACAAAAATTATTGTGAAAATAGCGTTTTTCCGTATTTTTACGCTTTAAGTCCTTGTGAAATGATATATCTGGCAAAAGGCAACCAAACCATATATTTCCTGAAAGGAAATTTACCAATCTTTGAGATGACATGAAAAAATCTGGTTTCTTAGATCATCCTGGCGTGTTCTAAGGGAAAGAATGTCAGAAGGTACGAAAATTGGCAATTGTACATCGTTCAAAATTCTCACCCATATATATATATATAATATTTCCTTCCTTTCTCATATATATATATATATATATATATATATCAGAGACAGAGGGAGAGACAGAGAGGAGCAAAGAAAGGCAAAAAGAAGGAGTTGGCGAGCGTCATAACATCAAAGGAAATGCTTGAATATAATAAGTTTTTAAATGGAACAACACTTCATTATAAATCACCATAAAATCCCGTTTTATTTATACCTATACTAAAGACTGTTATTACTGTGTTTTTTAATTCAATTCGATAGTTTATTCATATCCATCAAAGAAGAACATGCGGTACACGTTGTCAATTTGACTTTTATTCATCTGATAAGGACAGTTCGTCGAATACAGTATAAAGTATATGCACGAATGATATTAACAAAAAAAATCATTTATACAAATGAAATCTTCACGTATCTCATACCAGTCTTCATCAATCATGCCTTGTTTGCGACAATGTTAATATTCTGAATGTTCCATACTCATTTCTGCTCCAAACACTCCATCTTAAAGAAGTCCACTTCAAAATTTTATCAATTTTATAAGAAAGAGAAAAAGAAATACCTGGAGAACAGGGCAAAATTTATCCAAATCGGATAAGAAATTAGGAAGTTATGACATTTTGAAATTTCAAAATTATTCCGAAAAAACTTCTTGATCAGTCATTATGAATATTCAAATCAGCAAATTGATGATGTCATGCTCTCACAATTTCTTATTCATTTCGCAACAAAAATGACAAAAATATCATTAAAAAATTTGCCTTAAAAGCACCCAAAATAAACAATAACAAATGTTAAATCTGATATATGGGACTATGCTTTTGCACGTATTAGCTGAAAATAACAATTTCAATTTTTAAGAATGTCACTTATAGCATTCATGAAATATTGTGACGGCGTGACATCATCAACTCGCTCTTGAATATTGAAACTGGTCAAGAAATGTTTTCCGGGAAAATATGAAATTTCAAAATGTCATTTCTTCCTTACTTCTAATCTGATTTTTGGGGGTTATTTTTGGAACGTTTTGCAGAAATTTTTTCTCTTTTTTTAAAAGTTTATTCATTTTTTTGAGTGGATTTCCGAGCTGCAAGGAGAAACAACTATGTGACCGCACTAAGATCATATCTAAAGCATAATTCACTATGTTTCGCTTATGAAAACCGTATTCTCTGTTACCTCAAAAAATGAATGTCTGTGATCTTTACGAAAAATGAAATGAAATTTGAATTGAATTGGATTGAATTGAATCGATGAGATCACGTTAAGATCGTTAGACAGAAATTTAGACCGTGCAGCACTGCCCTACATTGGCAAAAATAATTAAGATACTTATCATCGTAAATCTAAGCCATTAATGTTTGTCGATTTGACATTTTTATTTTTTTTTTCATTTTCTGCAGAGAACCTTTGAACGCGCAGAATTATTTGAAGTAACATGTATTCCAATGATGAAATGAAAGTATTGCATCGCGCTTATGTCAATTAAAAAGATATGACAAATTTTGCTTAACTGAGATAACACTTTTATCAATTATTTCACTATCGTCAAAGTTTACCACCAGCTCTTTTTTAAAGCCCCACCCGTATAATCAACACAATTTTCACTGTACATTTTGACTACATTATGCCTCACCGGATAATCAGAATCGTATAAAAGCAGGTACATGGTACATGGATATGCAGGCCCTTCGTCATATCCTGTTTCGTTATGGTATATACAATATATCCTCTAATTCTGTATCATTAAAAAAAAATATGTATATATATATATATATATATATATATATATATATATATATATTATTGGATTAATCAGCGGTAAACTGAGCAAGCAGGCAAATCTTTTCTCGAACACTGCACCTTAATTCATTGCACCTTAATCCATTGGTGATTTAAGTATACAGTTACAAACTACCATAACCCCCATGAAAATACACTATATTAGGTTATAGAGCAATATGTCATTATCCATCCCTCTGTCACAACAAACGTATAAGAGTGTTGATAACATATATGACATGGAATTAGATTATATCCTTGTGTCTTTTATGCTTTGACTCTCGCTAAAGAAACAAAAGTATGAAAAGAAAACGTCGCAAAAGCTTCAGGTCTATCTTACGTTCATATCTTACAGAATGATATCAAATAATGGAGGTGTGTGTTGTACAGACAAGAAAATTAATTCGTGACAGAATTTCGTTTTGGAAAACCTATTCCGACATCAATATTTTCGTAAAGAAGAATTGTGGTCCCTCTTGTATAAATTATTTGTGTAATATTGTTACTTTTCCATCGCCACATCGGTAAGAGCTTTAAACAGAGTCAAATTAAGATGTGCGGCGACTTGAGTAGTTTTTGGTTAATCATTCAACCCGTTACTTAGAAATATTCATGAATGTGAAGGAGTGACAGGATCGAGACGAGAAAAGCGGCGGGAGAGAGAGAGAGAGAGAGGGAGAGAAAGGAGGAGAAGTAAAAACCATACAGAGGAGTTAGAGAGCATAATTATAATGCACTTAAAAAATATATTCATTTCTTTTTAAGTGGACAACACAGCATAACAAATCACCTTGAAAACATGCACTTCTGCCACGAGTATACTAAGACTTCGAGAAAACGTATGAATTAAATCCCTTGATATTCGAAACGATGTTCAGTCCATGGTTTGTAGATACTTTATGTGTGCGTGTGTGTGCGCGCGCGCGAGTGTGTGTTCAAGTTTTTTTGCTTGAATTTCCACTTGATAGAGTGATGTTTTTAAGATATTTATAGCTGGTCATAAACTGGTAAACTCGTCATACGTCATAATAGAAATCGGTGATGACTTC
Source organism: Diadema antillarum (assembly GCF_040938485.1). Taxonomy (NCBI): domain Eukaryota; kingdom Metazoa; phylum Echinodermata; class Echinoidea; order Diadematoida; family Diadematidae; genus Diadema; species Diadema antillarum. The sequence goes on from NW_027271136.1 coordinate 733,660, forward strand.
GTAAGACATCTTTTTTGAACGATGTTGCAAGTATCAATAGACTTGGATTCAGAGATGCAACAGTGGTGCGAAATCCACAAGTCAATTCAATTCAATTCAATTCAATTCAATTCATTTCATTTTTCATTTATAGTAAAGAGGAAAGGCGATTTGGTGGCAAATCTGAATTCACTCCACTGTTGTGTGTTTGAATGCGCGTCGATGAGTACACAGTTACGGGTCGTGCAGGCGGGGCGCACAGGTCGTCCCCCTTTATTTTTTGTTGAAATTAAAGAAATGAAAATATAAATCGAAATGGGGGGGGGGGTGGCGTGCGCTAATTTTGTAAAGGCGCCCTCCCCCCTTTACGGAATTCTTGGATCCGCCCCTCGTACATAATCATACATGCCACCGTCTCCTCAAATAAAGTATTAATGAAGCCCTATCAATATTGTTGGAAATATCTTAGTTGAAAATGAAATGAAATCAAATCAAATTGCATCAAATTGTAGAAATGACAACATTCGTTTACAAATAGGTAAATCCATCTATTCGTCCGTAGCTTATTTCAAAGCTGACCAAAGAACGAGAGCGACGACGCCAACAGCTATTGTTCCAGCAGTACTGAGGCGAGATCTGCCTTCCTTCTCCTTGCTCGCTATGTACTCCTTCATAAAGACCCACCAGTCGCCTCGTATGGTGTCAGATCCCCTGCAAATAGTAGAGAATTCCAGAAAATTTTATTTTGCATAAAAAGTACACATTCCATCGACAAAATGACATATGTTAAAGATAATGTGATCCCTCTCCTTTCTGAAAGAGCTAGGTCACGTGTTTTTCATTATGCTAGAAAAGTAAGAATTGTTATTTTAAAGATATTTTCTTCATATTGTTGTCGATAATGACGTCAAAACGTTTAGTGGTCTCCTTATCCAGCGATGACTGAACTGACATTTAAAAAAAAAAAATCATAACTTTTGAATCGATTGTCCGAGTTTCTTCAACTTTCACTAGTGTTCACTGATGATATTGCTGCTTTCTCTCAATTCACATTAAATGTGAATTGAGTGAACTCTTTTCCCGTCTAAAGAAAACCGAAGCCCAAATATGAATTTTATATTTGGGCTAATGTTTTTATCCACATGTTCAAAATAAATCGCTCTATTCACTGTTATCCCACTCGCCAGAGTGACGCCTATCACCTTCCCCGTACTCGCACTATTTTTGCAAAGAAAACAATTATGTTTACTGGACCCAGATACTGGAATGACCTCCCTCAGGATATTACTTTTTCCTTATCCCTATTCACCTTCAAACGCAAATTAAAACAGCTATTACTTAGTCTTAGTAGATACACTCTACCAGGCTTTTAGCAACTTTTGTTTTAATACTCCCAGTCTTTTGTCTTTGTCCGAAGCACCAAGTTATTTAATGGTACCGATACATTAAAAGCATTCTTTTTCAAACACGGCGAGATCCGTACAGTCTGGTTTGAGCGATATTCATGTGGTTCATTAGTTCATTCTTTATATTGATTTTTGTACTGGTATATTTTTAGTTGGTCAAGATAAACATATCCGTTCTCCGTATAATTCCATGCCTATATGAATTCTTGGACCTACAGTTTTACAAGCGTTATAGCTTTTATGTAGACCCCATCATATTTCTGATATTTACTTGTGACATCCTCAGATGATATGACCATATACATTTGTGTTAGATATGGTTTTCTTCTTCTTCTCCTTCTTCTTCTTCAATCAAAAGTCATGGTTGTATTATATTTTGTATTTTTGTTTTACTGTCAATCATTTTGTAATCTCATCATTGAGAAAGAGGAAATATGAAATAAATTTGAACTGAACTGAACTTACACACGTGTGATTAAATAATAAGAGCCATCCATGTCCCTTCGAATGATGAAAACACATTCAACGTCCTGTTCGACTGCGACCAACTGATGGTGTCCATTGTTGTTCCCCTGATTCCCAGTACTCTTAACGCGCAGTAAGAATCTTCCGGACGGCGTGGTAACTCCACGCACTTGGTCGGCTGGAACTTTAATTTTTGCGACCACGCGCAACGTATCGGGGTGGACATATTCGACAAGAATTTCCACATTCGTGTCATTGCCAATGAAGGAGTGACAGCAGCTACTGGATGCCATTTCTTCCCAAGTATTGTCAACAACTGATAACAGAACTGCACGAAGTTGACATCCAAAAGCTAGTTTTCATTCACCAATTACTTGTTTTACCATCACAGAACAATGCTTGGCAGGTAGATCCGATGGACCTCTCGTTGATTGATCCCTCACATGTAAATGACAAGGTATTGTTCCGGTTTATGACGTCATATAGTTCCTTGCTAATTTTTCATTTAGTTCTGCATGAACACCTGTCACGCACATAGCACTATCCTTGTAGCATGAACCAACATTACATATCAACACTAATAATCCTTCAATTTGCTACTTAGGAAAATTTTGAATTTTCTGCCTCCATGTTTTAAGAATCGTTTCCTTGAGTTTAATTGGTCTGATATTGATTATTGCACTGACTAGATAGTCAGTTCTCCTGACGGGCGCGAAACGTTGTCATATATATATATATATATATATATATATATATATATATATAAAGACGGAAACCACCAATGCCTCCCAAATGCAAACGTTTTCCTTGCTCAATTTCCTCTACAGACAATGATAAATTTAGAATGTAAAAGACTTGTAACCCAAATTACGCGATGAAATTAGATGACATTGGCTTGTGGGTACATCACCATAAACAAAAATGTATACATTAGGAAACTGTGGACTATCATTAGATTGCTCAAGCACAATCCCTTTGCCTTTGCTATTGCGCAAGTATCATCTAACTGCGTATAATTCCGTTGCCCATAATAGCTCAATAATCATGAACATGAATGTATCATGGAGGTCAGTATAAGCGCATAAATTCTTTCTCGATAATACACTGTGGAATCCATGACCGCATTTTAGTTAACTATCTGGGGGTGTGTTTCAAAAAGCTGTTCTTAAAGTTACGAACGACATAAGAACGGCTGGTGATCAGTTATTGTGCTGAATTATTGAAATTGTGATAAGTATAGCACATCAGAACTGATCACCAGTCGTTCTTAAGTCATTCGTAACTTTAAGAACAGCCTTATGAAACACCCGATCTATTTCCTTGCCGCTATACGGTCATGATGTTGCCTTTACTGCATGTGATATGTCATATTATTCGGTATATTGTGCGTGGTCAGTAAAGGGGCATGAAACCCAAATAAAAAGTGGATTTAGAGAATGCAGCAAAATTACTTGTAATTGTTGGCGTCAAGACGTTATTTCTTTTACATCGCCATTATATCGGCGTGTGTGTGTGTGTTCTCATTATATATATTTAAGAGAGAGAGAGAGAGAGAGAGAGAAAGAAAGAAAAGCAAAAAGAGAGGAGTTGGAGAGCGTCATATACACATCAAAGGAAATGATTGAATATGTTTTTAAATAGAACAATGCTTCATGATAAATCACCTTGAAATCCCTTTATATTGATACCTACTGCCAACTGTTACTGTTTATATTTTTTTTTTCAATTCCATTCAATTCAGGGGCCGCGGAACCGGAGGGACTGGGGGGCTGCAGCCCCCCCCCCCCCACACACACACACACTTTTGGATCGTGAACAAAAAAAGAAAGAAAGGGGAAAAATCGGGGGGAAAATCGCACTACCCGAATTTCTCACAAAAAGTGTGCTTCAGATCGCTTTATCTAGATTTTAAAAACGCAAAAGCTCCGTCGAGTGGGAGGGGGCATCCCCTCCCACACCCTCCCCCTCTACCTCATTAGACTTTGTACACACAGATAATGCACACGCGGAATAAGAGCTAAATGCCGAGATTTTGCTATCAACACTTTCCTGAACAAAAAAAGTCCAAATTTCCATAATTTTTTTTTTTGGGGGGGGGGGGGGGTGGGGGAGCTCCAAGTATTGCACCAAAAGTTTGCACCAGATTGCTGAATTTCAGGTCTGAAAATGTAAAATCACCTTCGTGTGGGAGGAGAAATATCCCTTTTGTATATACACCACTCGTGAGCATGCCTTTTCTGTTTGATTGCTTAACAGACAACGTTCATGAAATTAATTGTAACAATAGATTAATACAAGAAGTTTATTTAAATGCTACCACTTTATAGGCAAATTGTTCAATAATAATCCACATCCAAATATCCTGCTACCTTAAACAAGTGGGGCCGTTTCAAGTCGATAAAAGACGTGCATCAAATTGCACCTTTTACAACATAAAAATGCAAAGAGTTCTCACCGTGGGAGGGGGAACACCCCCTCCCACACCCTCCCCCCTCCCCGTTCCCTTCGCTCGCTCGGGCTCTGTCGCTTCGCTCCCTCGCATACTAGTAGTAACCACCGCCCTCCCAATATCACAAGATCATTATCCAGGCTACGCGCGCCGGTGCGTCTAAGGGGGGGGGGGGGGTTCAAGTCGATAAAAGACGCAAAAAGATGCATCAAATTGCACCATTTACAACATCAAAATGCAAAAAGTTCTCCCCGTGGGAAGGGGGAACATCCCCCTCCCACCCCCCCCCCCCCACCCCCCGTTCCCTCCGCTCGCTCGGGCTCGGTCGCTTGGCTCCCTCGCATAGTACCGCCGCCCTCCCAAGATCACAAGATCATTATCCAGGCTACGCCGGTGCGTCTAAGCGGGGGGGGGGGGGGGGGGGGGGGGGTGTTGACCTTGATACACCCCTCCCCCTCCCCCAACTGAAAAACGTTCCTCGGCCCCTGCAATTGTTTATTCATTTCCATCAAAGAAGAACAAGAAAACATGATTCAAAGCAGTACAAGTTGTCCATTTGACTTTCATTCATCTGATAAGGACAGTTCGTCGAATACAGTATAAAGTATACGCACAAATGATATTAAAAAAGAATCATGACAAATGAAATCTTCACGTATCTCATACTAGTCTTTATTAATCACGCTATGTTTGCGACAATGTCATTATTTTGAATGTTCCATACTCATTTTCTGCTCCAAACATTCCACCTTATAGAAGTCCACTTCAAAATTATATAGATTTCGTAAGAAAGAGAAAAAATTCCTGCAGAACAGTGCAAAAATTATCAAAATCGGATAAGAAATAAGGAAGTTATGACATTTTGAAATTTCAAAAATTTTCGGAAAACACTTCTTGATCAGTCATTATGAATATTCAAAATTTAATCAGCAAGTTGATGATGTCGTTCTCTCACAATTTCTTATTCATTTCAAATACAGAAATGACAAAAATCTCACATCTCAGCTGTATGAATATAAAACTTGCCTTAAAACCCCCAGAATAACAAGAACAAAATAAAATGTTAACTCTGGATATAAGTTGTGTGGGAATATGCTTTGCCTGTATTAGCTAAAAATAACAATTTTTAAGAATGTCATAAAAATAGCATACATGAAAAATTGTGAGGGCGTGACATCATCAACTCTCTCATTTGAATTTTCATAAGGACTGGTCAAGAAATTTTTTTCCGGAAAAAGATCGTTAGACGGAAATCTAGACCGTGCAGCACTACCCTACATTGGCAAAAATAAGTAAGATACTTATCATCACATATCTCTCGACTTGACATTTCATTTTCTGCAGATAACTTTTGAGCATGCAGAAACAATTTTGTAGTGAGATGTATTTCAGTATATAAAAATATGGAGGGCATGGCATCGCACTGATGTCAATTAAAAAGAGGAGATACATTCTGCTGAACTGAGATAACACTTTCATCAATTCTTTCACTATCGTCAAAGTTTACTAGCAGCTTTTTTTTTTAAGCCCCGCCCATTTCAACACAATTTTCATGATTCATGGATATATACACCTGTACGTTAACACAATCTGGTGATTTATGGAGTATTGATCGATATTGACTTGCAATGACTACATCTATAAGTAATCATGACTGTTTTTTCCTGTGTCTTATTATTACCTCAATTTTCCTTCATACAATCTCTTCATTTTAGTGATCCTAATTGAGTCGTTACAGGTATTGTGTTGGGTAACTGAACGCCAAAAAAAAAAAAAAAAAAAAAATGGTGAGAGAAATGGAGTACCGCTATGAACCAAAGTCGGATAGGAGTTATATACCAGAATACGATAATAATGATTCATCTTTTCCTGGCAGTAGAAGGCTGGATGCATATCTTTAAAACAGAAAGGTCGTGCCGGGTCATTTACGTCCCTAATTTTTTTTTCTATAAATATGCATAATGATTGTAGAAATAATTTTATTTATTTATTTATTTATTTATTTATTTATTCCGTCATATTTAAACAGGGTAGTCCCCTCAGTTTTACAACTGCTTTCCAGGGGAGCCCTGTGTACATTTACATGATAAAAACATTGGATTACAATAGACTTCATAAAAAAAAAACATATACAAGAGTAACACATATACACAAAACAATACAAGCTTTAAGAGATACTTTAGGCCATGGAGACTGACTTAAAATGTATTCTGAATTCGGCATAAACAAAATGTATTATTTAAAAAAAAAAAAAAACCTGTGTAATAGAAATTACTGTAATGACACACCAAAAATATAAAACTGAGTTTAAAATACCATAATAGGGGTTAATGGAACCAAAGAAGAAAAATCATTTAAAAGAACAAAACAAAACAAAACAAAAACCAATACAAACAGTTTAAAAAAATGCAAAATTGTTAAAACATTCAATAAATAACCATTATACCATAATCAATATTTCTTTAAAACGTGTAACTCAATTGACGACATAATTTTCTAAATCTTTCAAAATAATAATAATGTTGGCTTACATACAAAAAGTGCATCTCTAATGCAAATTGTTGAGGTGAGGTGCGAAACCTCGCTCCATGCATATAATATATTGTCCTTACAATGATTGATTCCTTTTGATTATGACATGAAATACACCATAACAGAACAGTGAATAATGTCATTTAAAATATCAAATGTGACAATGTCACATACTTAACACACAATCATTATGACCGCCACTCACGCGTGTATTCATATGTGAATTAAGTGGCGTGATGATGTCACGTGCAATCATAACACCATAAACGCCATTAGTCCTAGTCCGCGCATTCTATATTAAGAATACAGACAAGGATAGCGCTTAAGAAAACCACGATAATGGCCAATGCGAAGAGCAGTATAAGTTCTGGGGGAAGAATGACCTCCTTCCTGGTCTTCCTGAACTCCTGGATGAAGATCTGCCAGCTGTCTCCTATGGTGTCCTTCTTTCTGTAAACATGACGACAGGACGGTAAGGGTGATGTCGACCAAATAACAATAATGATATGATGATGATGAAAATGGATATAGTATTGCAACGAAGAAAATCAGGGATATACGGGAGTATATATAGCAGCAGTATAGGGGACCTACGTATAACAACAATAATGATAATGAATATATTGTATATAATCTATCGATTTTGTTTTCTTTTATCAAGACATGACTGCCTTGATAATGACGATAACTCAATTAAAAACACTGTTAGGTTCGCATGCTTGTTGACGTGTACTGATGAGACGAGTTATAAACACTCATTGGGATTAAGAAAATGTTCTTTAGTTGATGATGTCCATACCATTAATAATTATAGGGCCTAACATTTGAGATAATTTAATTTAGTTTTGTTTAGTTTAGTTTATTTCATTTAGTTTATTTCTTTATTAAAAAATCACACTCGTCACACGGACAGCTGGTCTAAGGAGGCCTATGAGTGATAAATATACATCAAACATAGAAAGTAATACAAAATATATAAATATCATGTAATACATACAGACAATGACAAATAATTTAACACAGCAAGAGAGAGAATATGGTTGGCTAAGTAATACATGAAAGTGATATTCAGTTGTGGGAATATAATTAATTGTTACGGCACTTTAAAATAAGTTTGGCAAAACTGGCTACTTGACAGCACAGTGAATCTGATGACATTAAATATAGGAATTGTTGGTAAATAGGCAAGCGAGGAATAGTAGGATCTCTTTCTGATATAATACTGAGATCGTGACATAAGAGCGAATTCTTTGTGCAAGATTATACCTTACCTTAACAATATTAAGCCCTACTCACACTCCTGTGCTTATGTAAAGGTATCCGTCCCTGCTCCTTCGAATGACGGACACAGATTCGACGTCCTGTTGGACGGCAACGATCTGGAGTTCAATTTCGCTCTCGGGGCTCTTAGCGAGGACGAGGCCGGCTGAAATCGAAATTTGCCTGACCGAGTGGATCTCGTCTTCAAGGAAATATTCAATCACAACATCCACACCAGACTCGTTGCAGATGAAAGAGTGACAGTTCTTGTACCTCCTGAATTCCATGTTTGTTTGTTTTTTCTAAATGTCAATTACTATAGCAAAATTGCACCAAACTGGTATAAATCGTATATGGGCTAGTTTTCATTCCTCGGTTGCTTGATTACAATAGATGCTTGGAAGCCAATTAGACAGATTTGGTGAACTGCGTTGATTGGTCTCTTGCATGTAAATGACCAGGTATTGTTCTTGTTGATGACGTCATTGTTGTTGGGGTTTTTTCGCGTATGGATGTCTGTTATACACGTTGTTGTATATTCAATGAACCAATGAACCAGTACAATTCATTCAATTTTCAATTGAAAAAGAATTGCCATGACAAGAAAGAACGGATTCTCTGAGTTTGGTTTGTTATTGACTGATTTCATTGACTATTATGCAGTTGTCCTGACGGGAGCAAAGTGTTGGCAACTAAAAAAAAAAATCACAAATGCCTCTCAAATACAAATGTTTTCCTTTCTGGATCTCCTCTATAAACGCACCCCACCCCCAATTTCTTTCTTTTTATTTCTTTTGTATTAACAAAATATGAAAGGGGCCCGCGCCCGGTGCGCCCCCGCCTGGTACAGCTCCTTACCACGTACATGAATGTATCATGGTGGTCTGTAATCGCACGACTTCCTTCTTTCTTGAATCATATATATACACTGCAATCAAGGAGGTATAATCCATGACCGTATTTTAGTTAACTAAGTGAGATAATTCCTGATTCCACTTCATTAGTTGTTGTTGTTGTTGTTGTTGGTTTTTTTTTTTTTTTTATTGTGTCATACTGTGGTCATTAATACTGGTCTATCAAGGGCGGCGTTCGAGCCACCTGTTCAGGTTTCCTATCATAATAATTAGAAATGATTTCTGTTTGCATGCCAATAGTTGAAATCAATAAAACATATAAATAAAAAATAATGATAATGGTATTCAAGAAGATACGGAGAGGATTAGGAGTTATACCAATCATACCTGACTTCCTGATGCAATAATTAAGTGACAAATTGCAGAGTGATTTCTGCAGTATATACCGAAACTGAATGACACAGGTTGAGATATTAGGAATCAAACCAGATCCCTTTAATATTTTGATCTTCTTGAGTGAACTCGGATGTCACGGAGCTATATTCATAATAATTTCGAGTAAACTTTGACGTTTATTCTGTTCTATCAAAGGCAACCAACACCGTCTTTGTTTGTTCAATTATTATGTATCCATGCACAGAGTATGCTCTTGTAGTTTGTTTGGCTAATGTTTTCAGTCCACTTGTTTAAAACGAGACTCATTGTGGCTGAAAGGAGTCTAGACATCTTTTGAGTAATTATAATCATCATTGTCTTTACAATGCTCTCATATGATATTTGGCAAATTTACTGTATCTTGTTCACTTTCTTTCCTCTCGTTATTTTTCTTTTCTTTTGTTCACGTCATCTGTTTGTTTGTTTGTTTGTTTGTTTGTTTTTTCGACATTTACGGCCTATGTTCATGTTTCATATACATAAAGTGAACTCAGACAGTACGGTGCATGTCGTGCATGTTGTCAACGTATAAACATTGTGGGAAAGAAATTACATTTTGTATGCTTGTACCGATCGACCTCATCCATGATTCACTGATGTATAGACAACACACCAAGGCAGGAGATACTGAGCAAAGGATATAGGCAGTTAGGTGATTCTTGCGCAACAGCAACGGCACAGGGGCTGCGATTGTGCAACGGTCCAAAGTTGTCTAATGTACATTTTTGTGTGTGTGTTTAGGGACTGTATCGTGATGTTATCAATAAGCGGAAACAGCCTAGTTTCATCGCGTCATGGTTCGAAATTCTGTACATTCTGGGTTTAGAGAGGAAAGGAGAAAGGAAAACATTTGTATTTGAGAGGTATTGGTGGTTTCCTTTTCTTTTTTCTTTTCTTTTTTAAAGTCGGCAATTCTTTGCGCCCGTCAAGAGAACTGAATGTTTGCCAACGAAAAAGTCGCTGACCAACCAAACTCTGAGATATTGCTCCTTGTTAAACACGAAAAGAGAAAGTTGCAATTCTTCTTTACTAGCAAATTGACTGATTACTGAGTATTGTCCATGCCATGTTGGTTCATGTTGCAAGAGTACTGTGAATGTGTAAGGCAGACGTTCGTACAAATGGAAAACAAAACAAAACACCATGTATGCAGCAAAGAAAGTACATGACGTTAAACACGAAAAGTAGGCATAATATAGTTGCAATTCTTCTTTGGTAGAAAATTGACTGATTACTAAGTAGTGTTCGTACCATGTTGGTTCATGTTGCAATAGTACTGTGCATGTGTATGGCAAAGACGTCCACTACATTGAAAAAAAAAAAATGGCAAAAATATATACTTGGTGTCATTAACAAGAACAATAGCAAGTCATTTCCGTACATGACACTGAACAACGCAGTTCACCGAATCTACTCGGCTTACAAGCATGTTGCACCCGAGGAACAGCTCATGGATGGATACCAAGCAGTGTTGTCCTGATATTGTGCACTTCTGCTAAGAATTAAAATCACTTCGGAAAAAAGGAATGGAGAACACGAGTCGTCATTCTTTTATTGGTAACGAGTCGGAGTTGGATGTTGTCATCGAATATTCACACCTCGACGAGATCCACGTGGTCAGACAAATTACAATTTCAGCCGGCCACATTCAGGGGGTTACCGCGCCGCGCGGAAGATACCTACTTCGCGTGGTGAGCAACGGCCCCGTCCGCGCTAGGAACCGTGAGAACGAAATGCAGCTCGCTGCCGTCGAACAGGACGTCGAATCTGTGTGTGTCATTCGACAGAACGAAGACGGATACCTTTACATAAGCTCAGGAGTGTGAGTAGGCGTATTGACGTGTGTGTGTGTGTGTGTGTGTGGTGAGGGGGGGGGGAGGGGTAGGCTCTATGTGCAAAGAATGCACTCTTGTGGCGTGTTTGAAAATGTTAGGAGTATCATTAATAATGATAATAAAATGCCGTTATCTTAATATAACTGTATGATGTGTAATATAACTCGTATATTATTACAGCCAATATAAATCTTCGTCTATGTTACTCATGAATCATTTCTATATTCAGATCTTAATTATCTTTCTGGAGTGTCATTGTTATTACTCTTACTATAAACTATAGAACTGCAATTATAGACTCCTTCTTACTTTCATATAATGTCTTTGCAATTTCATTATTCTTGTACAACAAGAATAAAGTTGGCCAACATGATCCATGCCCTCATGTCGTCATGTCTACAGGAGAGAAAACACCTTACCAGACGATTGGCAAGCCGACATCCGGGAGTACAGGGCGAGGAGGGAGGACCCATCTCGCATTGGATTGCCCATTGCCGTATCAGCCATTGGCGCTGCAGCTAGTATGGGAATAATGATCGGAGTTGTTGCATCACGACTCTTGAAATAAGCCGCAAACCCAATTTAAAACTCCCCTGGACCATATTGCTTTCTGATCTCTTATACCTATTACATGTATAGGACTTACTGATCATGCGGGGTAGGTATACTCAGTATACAACTTGTGGGTACTATATTATGACGCATGGACTTACGACGTTTCTATCAATTTTTGTGGTTCTGAATGCCGTCTGTTGCTGCATCGTATAATGGATAAGCGTCGTATATTGAAACGATGATCTGAGCATGGGGTGAGCATCATTACCATGGCATTACCTCACAGGCTTCTTATTGCTTTTTACCTTCACAATTTACATGATAGCAGTTTTGCCTCATATTCAGCAACAAGTCAAGCACAACTCTTGGAACGATTTGACACAATTTCTTCCTTTGATTTGCCTCGACGAAGGTGCACATAATGTGTTGATGCATACGCGAATGTAACCAACAGGATGCAATTTTGTGGCAGCATGTGAAACTGTGCTTGCTGTTAGTAATTCCGACTTTTTCCATATGGAAGACAGGTTGAAAATGGAGCTGGGTTTCTCCTCACCTTAATCATTTGCAACCAAATGGCCCTTGCAGTTAATACATTTAAAATTATTATAACCTCTTAACTTATTAATTGTATGATTTTTAACGGAAGTTTTCCTACCGTAAGTAAGATTTTAACATACAACGCTTGTATTAAATCAAGACAGGCTTCTGTAAATAAGTATAGTTATTTTATATACATAAATGCTGCAGCCAAAGGGTAAAAAATAATGACTTGACGTCAACAATTACGAGAGAGAGCATGACATCAGAATACAGGACTGCCAATTCTTCTTGTCATGATTTGAATGCTTTTCTCGCCTTGTCTTCAGATGTTACTCGGAATACTCGATGTCATTTGATATGGGGATATTTGATTCTAAGATGACGAGAAACTTCTCATCATTGTCGCTTTCTGTCTATGGTGATGGTGATGTGTTCCATCATTTTATAGAGGGACTTATAAACATAATAAGTCTAAGTTCAGATCGAATCTTTGCCCAAATTCTCCTGATTGTACAGTGTACATGTATATAATTATAGTTCAGGAGACTAATTCAACCCTCTGCCTGCCACACACTTGTCCATAGGTATGTGTGTGAACTTTGTGCACAGTTGACTCACTGGCACAGAAGGGGTTTTAATGATTTCTTTCTTTCTTTCTTTCTTCTTCTTCTTCTTCTTCCTCTTCAGTATGATTTTGTGTATTATGTTTCTGTATCATGTGTTGTAACTGGTTGTTTTTTAAGATGCACGGACTTGTTGAAGAACAGCTTGTGGCTGAAACAAGAGACCGTGTGGAAATAAAATGAATGAATGAATGAATGAATGAATGAATGAATGAATGAATGAATGAATGAATGAATGAATGAATGAATGAATGAATGAATGAATGAATGAATGAATGAATGAATGAATGGGGGCAGAGGAATATAAAAGTCATATAATATGTTTCATGATCATATTTCATATTTTGTATACACTATAACACATCGGTTGAGTTGACGTATGTTGACTCTTGCTATACGTGATTTTTATCATTCCTAGGTAGCTGATATTCTTTCATATCAATATGATTACCTGTGGATTTAATGAACGGTATTTGTGGGTGATCTGCTCTTTTTATGATAGATTCCACGACGACTTTCAAACGGGACTTGGACAATAATAAACCCAGTACGTAAAACAAAATGTCATAACATGAAATCACGAATAAGGGCTGTCGATAGTCAAGTACACTGTATCACCAACTATGAAATTTGTTGTGGTGGTTTATTCCATTCGGAAATAGAGGGATCTAGTCTGGTTCCTTTCAGAACCTGGCTGTGTCTTTCTGTTTCGATACTACCGAAATCACTATTTTGTCATGAGCGTTGAAATTACTCTGACAGGAATTCAATTAGGAACAAGTTGCTTCGTTGCCGGGTCTCGTCCACACTAGATTTCGTAGATTATTGTGTAGTAACCAAAACAAAGCAAAGTGGAATTTTATAATCTATTCAAGAAAGTTAAAGGAAAATATTGTCATCTGGTAGTACATGTAGTTGTATATCTTCCACGTCTTTGGCTTGTATGTGTATGTAATGGTTTGTATGTACAATGTATGTACAGTATGTGTGTATGTATGTATGTGCCGGTATAAGTGGTACATGTACATGATTTTGAATACCCTGTGTACAAGATTATGTGCACGACAAATACATAATCAGTCCAAGTGCAGTTTTATTTCACCGAGGCTGTAGGTCGCGGTGGAGTAGAATTGCACGAAGGCAGATTGTGCATTTGGAGTGTGTATACATGTATTGGGTAGAATGGTGCATGAAAGTCCAGATGAAAGTGCATGTACCATTGCACTATAATAAAGTGTATTGCATGTATTTAGGTATTTTTAATGTTGATTATCAATTTGAAAATCGAGAGATTTCCCAAATCACACACACACACACACAAAAAGGTTCACGACAATGAGCCACTGTATAACAATCTCAATGATTGTCACATTGTGCCAATATGACCCACCATAAATCTTGTACACTGTCTACTATGTATGTACATGTTCGTCAGTTGCACCCTAATTTAGCAGTCAATGTTTTGCAGCTTTCCATGATTGGTACTAATTTTACTTACAGTAAAATGAAATCGGGATGGGAGAGGCTCTCATCTAAATTGCTACTCCATCACAACCAGAAACATTCAATTCACGATTTTCTTTTTTTTTTTTTGTGCTCATTTTGATGACATAAGTGTGATACATGTATGTTGTATCTCAGCTGCACCAGTGTTTGTGCTTCAGAGGACTTACACCACAGAGCTAGCAAGGCCGCCAAGTGTTGCAAATTTAGAATAATGGAAAATTGGGCGAGGGTGTGGGTTAAGTTTGCGAGGGGAGCAAGAAAGGCAAGTTTGGCAAAAGTTGAGACAGCGACACTAATGACCCACATCCTGTTTTCCCCAGAATGATACCTGGGAAGAGCCCAGACAGACATTGCAAAAATGTTGGTTGCTGGCATTGTGGGACAACCAATATATGTTTGTCTGCTATCATATTCTGTAGCAAAAACAAAACAAAACAAATAAACAAAATCAAAAACCCCAAGTTAGATGCATGAACACTATCACACTCGAGTCACTGCATTTGTAGCAGCACTGCAATACCCCCCCCCCCCAACATCTGTCAAAAGGCATGAAAGATCAATTAAACTACCGACAGAAAATACATGTACAAATGTACACATAAAACTTATCAAACTTAATTAAGGGCCTGGTCCAACTGGCGTTTAGGAGATTTGCATATGAAATGCGCACAATTTTTTTTTTATATTCGCTAAACATCCACAACCCAAATTGTGTACAGCTCAAAAATCCTGGCAACTGGAAAATGTGCTTCTGCAGATAAGTGCAGACATGCGCAGATGTCAGCTGACTCATACACGCATTATGTTTCACAAATATTGTGGATGTTCAGTGAATACACTATAAACCAATTTCGTGCGCAATTGATACACAAATCTTCCTAAATGTCAGTGGGACCGGGCTTTAACATTCTAATGGGAATGATGGTTGCATTTGCAGTGACCTAAGGACTTGTTGATGTTTGTTAATTGTGTACAGTTGCGTGTTTTCATCCTTGTGGGGTAATACTGTTCTGCCAATTTCCAAAAGGCACTACACAGATATTCGTTGTCCTTCAACTACTTTACATCACAAACACACACACAAACACGCACACACGCACACACACAGAGTAACATTTACATGGCAATGCTGGTAACACTTTGCCCGTTGAGAGGCAGAAAGACTTTGTATAGAGGTGGATGAAATGCAATGCCTTTCTGGCTCAAAATCCTGACAAAACTTTCACACACATTCACATTTACCACAGCAATGGACATTACCCTTTCCACAGCAAGAAATTAATATTACTTCATCTCAGACACAAATACAAAGAGAGAGCAACTGAATGTTTTATGCATACATCCATTTAATCAATCTGGAAAATTTGTGTGTAATCTAGACAGGTGTTATGTCTACTACGAGACGTCGTGTCACATGACAGGTTGTTGAGGTGAAGTTCAGAATCAGCATGGCAACTTCCGACATAAGACTTTTGCAGAATGGGTTAACTATGTTTGTTTGAAAAATTGTAAGGCCTTCCAGATTTTGGCGATGAGGATGCCATCCATTTAGCTGGAGGCGGATGCTTCCTTCTTCAGATCCTTCTTGAGGGGACCCTGCACGTGGGAGAACAAGAGAGAGCACAATCAAAATGAAATCTGGGATCCTTCCATACTTTAAAACAAAATACAACAGAGCAAAAAAAAAAACTAGAAATGTCGCTATGGCGACTGGTATGCCTCCGCCATAATGCATGATTCTCCTAATAGGTCTAGATAGTCCATGTGGACAATGTGTGATTACATTTTCACAAAACTGGCAAAATATTGAAATGACAAGTTTGTCAGAAATGTGTTAAATGTTCACCTTCCTTGAACTTGGTTTAATTGGATGAATAGGAGAGCACGTATTTGGGGATTTAAGGACTTTAACTTGACTTTGACCCATTCATACATTTATGCATTGAGTAATTTTCATGGTACCGGTATGGAGAAAAAGTGCAATTTCTGTACTGAATAGTAAATTGTTACCATGTTCATCTGGCCTTAGACCCTAAAATTCATAAGATAATCACTTTCAGGTAGAACATGCATAGATATGCAGTAGGTTTCACGATAAATTGAGCCACTTCCGAGATATGGAGGAAAAAGTTAGTTCAGCACTTTCACTTGATCTTTGACCTTTTGACCTTTGAGGCAATAAAAAAAGAAAAAAAAAACTCTCCAGAGAATTTCTATTAGGTTACACATGCATACACCAAGTGTAAAAAAAAAAATACTAATCCTGCTGGCATTGCATGAACATGAGGGAAATAGTAAAATTTTGAAGTGTTGCACTTGACCTTTGACCCCTGACCTTTGACCCCATGAACCCTACATTCTCTAGATAATCACTGCCAGTCAGTACATGTATATATACTATGTTCCATGAAGATACCTTGAACAATTTTCCAATTTACAGAGAAAAAAAAGAAGTTTTAATACTTTTACTCGACCTTTTGACCTTTGACCTTTGACCTCATGACCCAAACTTTCACCAGAGAATCTAAATTGGGTAATACATGTATACACTAAGTTTCAAGAAAATATCTTCTGGCATTGCATAGATATGGTGGAAATAGTGAAATTTTATGTATTTGACCTTGACCTTTTGACCTTTGACCTTGAGCACATGCACCCAAAAGTTGATAGGCACAACTTCACCCCCTAATACACATACATGCCAAGTTTCATCAGGATACCTCAACAGCTTTTGATAGTTACCTTGTCCACAAAATTCATTACGGACGGACGGAAGGACGGACGGAAGGACGGACGGAAGGACGGACGGACGGACGGACGGAAGGACGGACGGACGGACGGACAACCCGAAAACATAATGCCTCCGGCACCACTTCGTGGCGGAGGCATAAAAAAAGCCCACAAATGGAAAAAGTGCAGATAAAATAGTGTCTCAATATAATGCGCTCTAAACTGGGGGCAAAGTTGGAAATCTGGCACAAGACATCCTCTTGATAACTATTATGGCCATAACATAACATGGTCCACTGTCCTGCTACTTCTTAAAGACTACTGTAAAACATGACATATTCGCGGCATGAAATTTTTGCAAATTGGAGCCGACAGCCTTTTTCGTGGCATGAAATTTTAAAGAATTGCCACTGGCGTTCAATGCATGTAGAGTAGACAAAAACTTTCGCGTGCATTTTAATTTCGCGAATTTTGGCGCTCACGAAATTTGCGAAATTAAAATGCACGCGAAAATTCCTCGTTTTACAGTACTCTTTGCATCAAACATCAACCATTCTGGATATTTGTCTGTAAGCCTGAAGCCAAAGGACACTGGCAAAACAATACATCTACTGGTATGTGACCGATACAAATGAGACCGACAGTTATAAAAACAGAGAATACCACTGAGGCAGTCTACAAAGTGACTTTAATTTTCTGAGAGTGGATGGGATGTAATGTTTTCTCCCAGTACCACCAGAAAGACAACATTCTGCTCAGTATTAGTGGCAGTGACAACTTTTTTTCCCTTTCTTCCTTCCCACCCCATCCTCCCCCCCCCCCCCCCCCTCCCGAAAAAAAAGAAGAAATGTAATGAGTCGTTCATACTGTCAGAAATGCAACATGCCTAGCAAGAGTTGTTACTCTCTTTTTTTTGGGGGGGGGGGGATCTTGGTCTAGGAAAAGCAAACAAAGTCACCTTTATTTGAAGTGTACATAAAGCAAAGAGAGGATTGTCACATCGCAGTTCAGTGAAAATGTCAAGCATCATAAAACATCGGTAACATGTATAGGTGGCTTAGGTATAGAGATCTTCTTGGGCATTAAGATGGCGCTCTACTCACCATGAATGCCTTCTTCTCGGCATGGGTCTGGAAGCGACCGTGACCAAACTTGGAGGTGGTGTCGATGAGCTTCAGGTTGATCTTCTCCAGGGCCACACGCTTGGTATGTACCAGCAGAGACTGCATGGGGAAATTACGATCAGAAAATTGCACCAGTAAACTTCCACCACTGACAAATAGCGGTTTTCATTTCAATATTCCCACTGTGGTTCACTAGGTTGCACTAAACACATCTTCTGCAATCACTCTTATCAAAACCATCTACTAGTCTACATGTAATGCATCAACGCAATATCTTTGATCTGTACCCACAATAATTAATGTTCCATGTGTTCAAAGTTGCATAGTAAAATTGCTGCTCCACCATCTTAGTCAAATTTCTATGAACAACCTCATCAGAGCTAACATATGCAACCACAGAATAATCAAACTAATTTGTGTTTCCTCTTTTTTTTTTTTTTTTGCAAATGCAGTTGTGGCATCACTTTTAAAATCATCTGTTCAACACAAACGATATCTTGGGGTATGAACAGCTGTGCGAACATGCTAGTTATATTGTCCAATGGAACCATAAATTGAGTTAGTCTGCAGTACGGGTTTGGAACCTGGAAATTTGCTAGCCACACGGACTGCAAGTGTTACAAAATTCTGTTCTTGGGCTACAACTGTCTTCTTTTCAGAGAGAGATGTTGGCACCTACTTTTAGAAATCAGGCATTCAAAATGAATGGGAAAATGACGGACATTGCTCACTGATGAAAACATGGTATCAGCGTACATGTTGGTATTCTATGGACAAACTTAACATGTAGTTGTATCGTCAACAATAGTTTTTGGCTAAACATTGTCATGACATTCTTCTGTGACAGATAAAACATTTCAAAATTTTGTGCCACTAAACCATCTTCATGACTACTGAAGAGTCCCATGATATCATTGGGAACTAACCTTTCGGAGAGTGATGACCCTCTTCTTTGGTCCGACGACACAGCCCTTGATCATCAGGAAGTCGTTTTTCACCTCACCATAGTGGGGGAAGCCTCCCTGTTGTGAGAATACACAGAGATGACACATGACTACACATCAGAATTCTCTTGTCATTACCGGGCCAACACACATGTATGTATAACAATCTCTCTTTGAGGGACATATTCTGTGCCTGGCCCACTGGATTTGGAGGTCAAGCTTTGAATTTGCTTTATTAGACATTTAGGATTGTTGTATTGCACCAATCACCTTTTTCTTGGTCATTCAAAATATGAAGAACACACTTCGGTGGTAAAAAAAACCCAACCAAACAAACAAACAAACAAAACTTCAGAAAGGCTTTCACAACATTAGGATTGAGATCTATCATGCTAACAAGTCAACCCCATGACACAAGCCCAACATTTTGAGTTTTCTTTTTGAACAGAAATTTGTGATCCTCATATGGGAAAAAAAAAATGAAAAAAACCCTCTTCAGATTCTCATTCATACATGACATACTCAGAAGGAAGGCAGCATGGGATTTCAACAGGTGAAAGTTTCAGAGTGCTACTAAAGCACATCCCATGGTTTCTCATCACATGTCACTAAACAAACAAATCCGAATCAGAACTGCAGTCTGCTCTCCCTCTTGGAACATATACATCAGTCCAATTTTGCTCAATAGTCATCTGTGTTCTGAAGCCTGGCTTATTCAGATCAATAAACTTTCAGTGCATAATATGAAGAATGCAGTTTCTTTTATGACTTATCTCAAAACAAAACAAAACAAAACAAAAAACTGTCTGCATGGGGGTTGGAAACAGTGTCAGATTCTTCCCATTCTGGCCATACCTCTCAAGATCTTAGGTTGCAGTATATACCCCATCGTATTAAGGAGAAGAATTGTATATGTGGCATGTAATCTTTTCAAGGGCCCCTTCATTCAAATGCATACTATCTCCTATTCCACCACTCACACACTCACAAAATCCAAGATTTTGCCTAAACTAGATTTCAAATGCAATACAAACCGCTCTTTCAGCAATCCCCAAAAACTTGCAAGCTGACAACTTTATATTTACTTTGGCAAGTGAACAGTGGGAAGGCAGGCAAGAAGACACTCACCATGGGGTTGATGCTCTTGTCTGTGATGTCATGCTCGGTGGCACCGTTGTTCTTGACGAGCTTGCCACCATCCATGTGGTAACCCTTGCCAACGCGGTACACCTTCTTGTTGATCTCAGTGCGGTGGTGGTAGCCCTTTTGACCGGCACGGGCCACGCCGTAGCCGACGCGGGCCGGATGCCAGGCACCGATACAGGCGACCTTGCGCAGACCCTTGTGGGTCTTGCGGGGCAGCTTCTTGGTTCCCCAACGGGAGGTCACACCTGTGATATGCATACACAATTGTTATTGCATAGAATAACTTCTTCTCCCAGCTCCCTGCAATAAAATTACTTATGTTCTAGCTTCGTTTTGATCATTTACAAATATCCCCATTCACAAACAACTTGGAACAGGAGCAACACAAGTCATTTAAGGCTAAACTATCTGTTACTTGAAAATCTGCTGAGTTCAAAATAAGCTGTGCCACAGAATAGACGTGTCCTCCCTTTTTTTCTAAATCTGCCAAGATTTTTGTTTGTGCTTGTATGTCTTTGCTGTAAACACCACATGAAGGAGAATGTGACATGGACCTGTCATTATTTTGAGAATCAGTGATTATTCGAGAGATTCCATGGCATGCACCAGTGGCAGTCGGGCTTGCACCCTTCACACTATTCATTAATGGTGCAAGCTAGGGAAGAATTCACACCATTATGTAGACATCAGAAGGAAGGCAGCATGGGATTTCAACAGAACTTTTAATTCAGAGTGCTACGACAGCACATCCCATGGTTTATCGTCATGTGTCCACATCAGACAATTACCTGCAGGTAACTCCAGGTTGTAAGAGAACATTGCCATGATAAATTGTGCAAGACCTAAAGTGTAAGCCTCAAATGCACTATACTAGATGATGTGCACAACATACTGTACGCATAATTGGTCCAAGTTAAATTTTTTTTCACCTTGGTCTTCGGTTTTGCAGAAATAGAATTGCAGGAGAGTTAATTATGCTTTTGAAGTGCATATATTTGTTGTAGCAGGTAAATTGCATTTATAACAGTTATATAACTAGGCTACAGAGATTCCCAGTGCAAAAATCAAAAGTACACTTCATGACTGTAAACTATAATGAAATCAATAACATTTTACAGTACCAATTCAAGCACTCACAAATCTCGTTTATAAAAAAATAACACTATTCATTATAATGAAATATTGCCTCGGTCACACACAATGACTGTAGCTTCAATCTCACCCTTGAACCCGTGTCCCTTGGTGACACCGATGATGTCGATCATCTCGTCCTGTCCGAAGACCTCTGACACTGGCATGGGCTTCTCCAGCCTCTCCTTAGCCCACTCAACCTTGTCTGCGATGCTGCCTCCATTCAGTTGGATCTCCATCACATGGGCCTTCTTCTGGCGCTGGTTCATCAGTTTCATCTGGAACAAACATTGACATTTCAACTGATGAGACACTATCTACGCAAAAAGAGCTTTGTAACTCCCCAACTCATTTATCAGTGTGTTAACTTTCCTATTTTCACACACACTGTACCAACAGTTATCTGTAGCATAGACACAACTGGTGTGGCTTTTGTACCAAAGATGCATGACACATCACGAGTGTAAATTGACATCAAGACAGATCCTAACTCAAATGGCTAAAATCTGGCAGTCATCTTCATTCAATCAACTGGGCAGGAAACATTTCATCTTGGGGATGGGCTCAATACACCAGTTTGTACTGGTATCACAGCCCTCTGGTTTACACTCTTACTTCTAATATAATGAAATATATGTCCTAGATTTATTTGCCTGGGAGCATCTTTCTGTTATAATTTCACACTGGGTATTCACTTACATAACTAGTCATAATCATCAATCAAATGCAGGTATATTTTGATAGGTTTGAGCTCTTTCAAGTGCTTTTGACATTAACATTTCCTGAGAAAAGAAAAGAAGCTTACTAGAGAAAGTTTCTCCCCTAAAATATGGTACAATTCAAAACAGTAATAATGTAAAAGAAAGACCATTCCCATCCTCATTCCCCCCCCCCAAAAAAAAAGATCATGAAGAGTTCAGTTTCATTGATCATTAACTTATGATCATATCTTGGTAATACGAGAAAGGCAACTGCATGGCACTGAAAGTGGACAAAGTCAGAAGGAAGGCAGCATGGGATTTCAACAGCCTGTGAGTCAGAGTGCTACATTAGCACATCCCATGGTTTATCGTCATCCAAGTCCACACAAACAGTCCAAAATCAATTCAACATAACATGTCTGACACACAGAGTTGCTTTCTTGCAAGTAATGCTGTTACTTGAACAATGCCAGTGGAGAATGAATTTTTACTATCTGTACGGCATATCACAAAACACATAATGACAGTATCTCATTGTTGAAACTAAATTCATGACACGCTTGGCATAATTTCTTAAGAAGTCGATGCCATTTACCAAAAAGGTGATAAGAGGGAGAGGGGTTGCAAAGGGAAATCTATTTGGCTTACTTGAGTGTGTGCAATGACGCGGATGACGGTGCAATACTTCTTCATGATGGCAAGGTCTTTCTCAATCTCCTTCTTGCCCATCTCGTCGGCCCACTTCTTGGAGGACTTGGTGAAAGCCTTCTTCTTAGAGCGGTACCTGTATAAAGAGTCATCCACAACACACACACACACACACACACACACAGGGAAGACAGACAGAAAAGAGAGGGGGACGCTCAAAATGGGGGCAAATGGGAGGGCCTCATCATGCCCACACGAGGGGCAAGAGCGGAGGCCCTATAGTGGCTCATCAGTGCCCATTCACGGTGCTCAGAGCGGAGCTCACAAGGGGGGGGGGGGGGGGGGAGGGGGGGCATGGAGGATACTCCCGAGAAGTGGTGACAGCTCATCTATGCTAATGCAAAGAGAGGAGCTGGTGGGTCTCAAGGACATCTAATCGTGGGGCAAAAAGATTATTACAACAATGCAAAAGGCTCTTCTGCACAGAGAGCAGAGCGGAGCCAGGCTCATAGAGAATTATACTTTACATCAATGTCTTCCTTCTTAAATAAATCATGAAAGAGTTCTTGAACAACCTCAACAGTTCATCTCATCATAATTCATGCCTGTGATTTTCAATTCCTTCTAAACAAAAGGTGAAATGTACAAATTGCCTCCCGCACCCTTATTGCAAAGTTTTCCATCCTCATCATTAATAACCCTGTATAAAAGAATAAATATTACCTTGGTAAATCATTGAAAACTGTCAAAAATTCATATGTACAATATTACTGGGAAACATTCCAACAGAACCATGTCCCTTCAGGTTACAGAATGTTACAAATGATTCATTTTGATAATATTCACGAGAAAAACATCATTCTCCAGTGTACTCATTTCTGTACACATGATAACGTCCATGAATCTACAAACCATCAATTCTTCTCCCACCTTACTCACCAGTTCTTGTAGAATCGACGTTTGCATTCATCGCTGAGATGCTCAGCCCAGACGGTCTTGAGGGCGCGGAGGCCAGCGGGCGTCTCAATGTACCCAACCAAGCCCACAATGATCATGGGAGGCGTCTCGATGATGCTCACTGCTTCTACCACTTCCTTCTTGTTCACCTCTGTAAATGCGATGTAACAAGAAAATAGTCAAATTTCCATCAAAGGAACTGCAGTGCACCAGGTGTAAGCTTCAGATTCTATGCAATCACTGCATTATGGACACATTGACATAAATTTTCAAACACTGAATTTGAAAACATAAAATCAGCACATATGTAGCCATGCTTCTGTCTGCACGCTCAATGCAATCCATTCAGTTTGATCTGTTCAGTCTGCCCATCTTTGATTGCATAATAAGGACAGTAATATTCCATCACATACTATACTGACCTTGAAGCTATGACCCCCTAACAAAAGCCCACAAACCTGTTTGCTGATGTGTGAATATACAGCAGACCCTCTCTAGAACAAAGGCAGTAGTCAAATACAAAACATTTTGCATGAGGCATACAACTCAAGAATGTATCTTCATTGTGTTGAAATGGTGTCAGCTACCACAGCAACCACTACCTCCACAGCTGATTGACTACTGCAAAGATGTTTTTACTGAAGCACAATTCAATGTGCCAAGTAATTTAGCATAGTGGGAAAAAAAAATACAGTAGACAACAATGCATCCACAAAAGCAAGTAGCAAGAGACTTCAAATCAAAAAAAAAAAAAAAATGTGTGTGTGGTTGGTCACGCAGGAAATATAACGCATAAAAAAATACTCACTTGATCCAGGTCGGTCCACATCTCGCACAATATGGGTCATGCCTGCCTTGTAGCCAAGGAAGCAGGTCAGGTGGACAGGCTTGCTCTTGTCATCCTTGGGGAAGGCCTTGGCCTTTCCACGGTGGCGCCTGCTGCGCTTTCGGGGCAGAAAGCCCAAGGAGCCGTGCCTGGGTGCCGAGAACTTTCTGTGCGACTACGTCAAGCCAAGGGCAAGAAAGGAAAACAAACAAAAATATGACAATCTGCCAATGTTTGTGACACATCTCAAGCATTCAAAAACAGGAGAAAGTTACAGGAATGGCCCGTTCTCACTTCTCTGTACTAATACTAGCTGTAGATGAGTTCAAGTATAGTGCGTGCTTTCCAAATTAAAGAACTAACAAACCAACCATATTGACTGGTATATTACTAAAGGACACCAAAAGTTGGTTTATGCATTAAATTGTTAATTATCAGCAGAACAATGACCTAACAGACTGCAATTAGTGAGCCTGCACCAACATGTTATGCACTTCGTAAGCCTCCGGCAAGGTTTATGCAATGTCATTATGAGTAACCAAAGAAGGGTTCGAATGACAGCTTAGGAGAGTTTTTAATAACAAGATATGAGAATAATATTTATTTGTAGAGATTAGAGTGTCTGGAAGTAGAACATTCTATCCTCAACCATGGGGTGCAAATGAAATATGAAGAATTGTCTGTCATTTATATTTGATGTGAAGCAATATTAATTGTGCAAGCGCACAATCCTTAGAGCCCTATATTGGCCAAGATTCTCTTCATTTGACAGGCCGAATTCAGATCCAAGCAAAAATATGTGCAACGGATAGTGCTATGGCTCACTATACTGACACTAATGTGATTACGCTGCCTATGCACTACGGTTCGCACATTATGTCTTGCTCAGTACACTGCACACACCATGCCGTTTATCCCTATCACAGCAGACGATGACAAGCTACAGTATCGGTTGATGATCCATTTGCTATCGCTTTTAACTATGAAAGGTTTTCCCTTTTTGGTCAGGCGGCAGTGCGAATCATAGTGCACTACGGTTTGCCTGCCGTACACCATGTACACACAGTTTAAGCAGCGCTTCAGTCAACACAGCACAAGTGTGGATCCCTAGCATGCATAATTCATTGATCATGTCGCCTAAGAACCCACCGAGAATGCCCGCCGCTCCACCACTCACCACTTCTAGCACAATGCCTTTCAAAACTGACATAATCGCTTTCTTCCATTCATAAGCTTTATGTTGATACCAAGTATAGTAGGTGTCCAACACATCAACACTGTGCAATGAAACCGACCACCCTATATTTACAGCATTGCGCGTACCCAACAAAAATGTACGCATGGGACTATGCACAATGGTGTTCAATTCTTCACTGGGCTACACTACCAAGTCAAATGAGGCAAAACAAGTAACGTTATTCGCTCTGAATTACCTAAATTTAGCAAAATCGAATTTACATGGGCTTTATACATATTGTCAATAGAGGGCAGGGGTTGTTGGTTTCAATGTACAGGCCTAACAGGGCAACTGTGTGCGGAAAAAAATTACACCCCACGCGTTCGAAGCCGCCATCTACTAGATCTAGAGCACGTACAAAGTGTATCTCAGATCGCATTTTCAGTGCACGCTTGTGAATCCAGAGTATTTTCTCCACATGTGAGTAAAATTTCAGGCAAATTGCGAGATAATCCAAATTTCTATTGTAAAATTTTATTGGTAGAAAAACGTTGAAGGTGTCTATGTGTTGGACAACCAACCATACGCCTCTGTGGCTAATTTTCCTTGTAATTTCGCCCTTTCTTGTGGAATTTTCCAGCAATTTGTGAATCACAGGAGTAGTTTTGGTCGTACATGTTATTCTCGTAATATTTTTAAATGAATTTATCTGTGTTTTGATACTACTTTTATTGTGTGTAAGTAGGCATCGCACACACCTGCTCACACGTATCACATACAGTATAGAGTAACTGCGTCAGTAAGCGGCCGTGCAGCCGTTCGCGGCAGGTACAACATACACGGTAATATACCGCTAAACACAGCATTGCACTGTTACACGCACACTACCCATATACTAACACACTAGCAATCAACAAAAACCAACCGATAAAATGGGCACAATCTCTGACGAAAGTGAAATTTTCTCACCTAAATGACAACATATCGCATCCAAAATAAAATTTTCGGTACTTTTCAATTTCAATTAAGAAATAATGGTCCAAGAAACTTGATTTTTTTGTCGTTTTCCCGATGCTCATGGATTTTGAAAACATATCCTCACATAAAATAGAACTTTCACGAGCCGATGTGGGCCACCATATTTGTTCGGAAAGTGGATGTTACCATCTAAAAAATTGAGAAAAACACAAGAAAGATATCAACAACACCGCATGTGCATGTGCACCCGCTATTTTCATGTGCTTTCACAATGGGAATTGGCACTTACGCAATGTTCGCGAGACATGTGAAGGCGTTCAGCTAAAGATCGCGGAGCACGCGCGTATTGCATAGGGATTGGGCAATTGTGCACTTTATGGCCCTATATTATCGGTACCTCATTCGCCGTGTGCTAAAGTGATATCCCATAAACCATTCCGCACTGAGTAGCTGGCGAGCTTCTCTTGCTGTATGGAACGCCGTTTGACAAGTTATATAAGGTCACTAAAAGCCCGCCTCACTTACGGCGCTTCTGCGGAGCTAGCTGATCGCGCAAACCAACCACGGGCCACGCGTGCGAGGCTTGCGCTAGTGTGTGTGTGTGTGTGTCCATGTAGTGGCTGCCCGTAAATCGGTAGCTATACACACTTCGCACGGCGTCTGGTAGACTGTGTAGACGAAATAAACACTAACAGACTGATGAATCGAGATAAGATTTTGTGTTCTTTTAATTATTATTTTCCAGAATAATTCCGCCAAGGCCGCAGCTGACATATGCCCTCCGCAATAGGTTTAATTAGTGATACCCTGCTTAAAATATCACACAAAATTCATTCATTTAAAATCATGATTGAAGCACGGAAGTTTACCAATCGTTGCGTTCCAGTTGTGTGCCAATCAATGCACAACTCGTGCTCGATGACGCCGCGCCGCACAGGCAGCAGAGAAGGGCGTTAGAGCAACCATGTGGCGTACTGTAAGATCTTTCATCACGCACACGCACGTTGACACATTCACACACACTGCATGCATCCAAACACGAAATCTCACACACATGTACACAGTACAGTGCCGGAAGACCCGCTGTCGAACCGTGGTGCCTGATAGGAACTTGAATTCGCACGCACTGCTCGATTAGGGTAAAATCTCGCACCGATAATATAGGGCCGTAAAGTGCACAATTGCCAGGGATTGTACATCGTGCCGCAAGCAGAAATACTACGTCGCATATCGCCCCTTCTTGGCGAAAATTGTGCCTGGTTTTGCCCTGGTAAATCATGAAAACTGAGCTGCGTTGGGTCAATGCCAATGGTAAATTTCTTTTATGAAAACAATTGCGTTAATGAATAATCTTGTCTATGATATAGAGTAAAATATCCCGTTTGCGGCAGTTTAAGCATTGTTAAGGGTTTTTCCAACTTGTAAACAAATCAGGCAAATTATTTTCAACCATTTCATATATCATAGACAAGATTATTCATTAACGCAATTGTTTTCGTAAAATAAATTAACCATTGACCAACGCAGTTTTCATGATTTACCAGGGCAAAACCCGGCACAATTTTCGCGGATAAGGGCGATATGCGACGTAGTATTTCTGCTTGCGGCACGATGTACAATCCCTATGCAATACGCGCGTGCTCCGCGATCTTTAGCTGAAACGCCTTCACATGTCTCGCAAACATTGCGTAAGCGCCAATTCCCATTGCGAAAGCACGTGAAAATAGCGTGCGCACATGCATTGGCCGCAAACAAGATCGCGATTCTGGCGGTGTTGTTGATGTCTTTCTCGTGTTTTTCCCGTTTTTTTCGATGGTAACATCCACTTTCCGAAAAAAATGGCGGCCCACATCGGCTCGCGAAAGTTCTATTTTACGTGAGGATGTGTTTTCAAAATCCATGAACATCGAGAAAACGACAAAAAATCCAGTTTCTTGGACCATTGTTTCTTAACTGTTATGTTAAGAAGTACCGAAAATTTCATTTTGGATGCGATATGTTGTCATTTCGGTGAGAAAATTTCACTTTCGTCAGAGATTGTGCCCATTTTATCAGTTGGTTTTTGTTGATTGCTAGTGTGTTAGTATATGTGTAGTGTGCATGTAACAGTGCAGTGCTGTGTTTTGTGGTATATTACCGTGTTAGCCCCGGAGACCGCGCCGCGAGGCGCGGTCCTGGCGGCTTCCCCGCAGTTTCGCTTATGTTAGTTCTGTGCGCTTGTGCAAGTGATTGTGAATTCTGTGAACATCGGTGAGCTGCTTATAAGACATCATTTTGTGCATCACAAGCAATGAAATGCATCAAACAGTCGCCGATGATAGTCATTTAGGTTTCGTCGACCCATGTAAGTATTCCTAGTAGTTTCTGTTGAAAAATTAAGGAAATATAGCGCCGCAAAGGCACCCGTTTGTTCAACATGAAGATCTTTTATGGGAGCACGGCGCAGCCGCCACACGCACACACTGCGTGTGGCGGCTGTCGCAGTTAATTACCGTGTATGTTGTACCTGCCGCGAACGGCTGCACGGCCGCTTACTGACGCAGTTACTCTATGAAATGGTTGAAAATAATTTGCCTGATTTGTTTACAAGTTGGAAAATCCCTTACCAATGCTTAAACTGCCGCAAACGGGATATTTTACTCTACACAGTCACTGAATACACGCTGGAACTTAGAAGTGCCCCATAAGGCCCCACTCTAACTGTCCACCGTAGACGTGTACGCGTGTGTGTTCTACTCTAAGGTTTTCACCGGCCAACATCGAGTGGATTTTATCAACTTAAATCCATACGTTTTCCAATAAAATTACAAATACTTTAACATTCGGTCTTTCTAGCATTATCAGATCATAATATTTGATTCCCGGGCAAGGATGACAAGTCATAGGTGAAATATAACAAGATTTTTATGAGTGCGTCAGAAGGCATTCGTACCATTGTGACTCGTAGTCGTGAAAAGAGGAAGACTGTGCAAGTCAATTTGACACATCGTCTATTGAGCTCGTTCATTCTCAGAACATGTAAAAAAATGATGATTAGTTGTTAAAATATTCGATTGATATATAATAACCGATATTTATTCTTTTTAGATTAATTGATCACTGATTTTATAATTATGTTTCCAGATAAGAAAAACAAATGTAATTCGACTTTTCGCCAATCATGAACGAGCCAGCTGGAATCATGGTCATCAAAGGTCGACCTGTCAGCTGAACACAAGCGTTTACAGATTGCCTCATTTGTTGTCCTTTCGATCCTCTCTTCCGTCCTTAATGAACTTTGTCGTCTAATTCAAAATGGGTGTGTTGGAAGAATTCATCACAAATGCGTTTTATTACACTATAGACGCACCAGTCACTCTTGTACGAGGTAAGTGATTGATAAGATGCTAACTTTCGTGGTATTCAGTATATGGGACTAAGCTGGATGTTCCCTTTCCATTGTGTGTGTACGAGTAGCTCGGGTTCTACGCTAGCCTGACCAGACCGCTGTGCGAAGCACAGCGGTCTGTCTATTAGTGTTTAAACGTTGTAAACGATCGTCATTATTGACGGCAAAATCACATAAAATGCCTTTTATTTTGTTTGATTTTAAGAGTAAGATTATTTTTACCACTCTCACTCACCTACACTGTGTAATTTACCTCAGTTCGGGAAACCCACTCACAAGGGGGGCCCCTCCTTAAAGGGAAGGTAAACCCAAAGAGCAATGTGGATTGAGTGAAAGCAGCAATATTAGTAGAACACATCAGTGAAAGTTTGAGGAAAATCCGACAATCGATGCAAAAGTTATGAATTTTTAAAGTTTTGGTGTCGGAACCGCTGGATGAGGAGACTACTAGAGGATATGACGTATGAGTGGACAACAATACAAAGAAAATATAAAGGAAATTCAACAAAAATTCACTTTTCTTGAATTATGAAAGAGCAATGGACCAACCTCTTTCAGAAAGCAGGGGGAATAATTGCTACCCTTAACATATGTCAATATCAAGTAGATGGAATTTGTAATTTTCATGAAAAATGGATTTTTGTAGAATTTTCTTTATATTCTCTTGGTATTGTTGTCCACTCATACGTCATAACCTCTAGTAGTCTCCTCATCCAGCGGTTCCAACACCAAAGCTTTAAAAATTCATAACTTTTGCATCGATTGTCCGATTTTCTTCAAACTTTCGCTGATGTGTTCTACTAATGTTGCTGCTTTCACTCAATCCACATTGCTATTGGGGTTTATCTTCCCTTTAAAGTAACCCGTCCCCCTTAAGTAACCCCGTCCCCCTTATAAGTAACCCCCGGGCACCCCTTATAAGGAGTCTCCACACTTTTTTGCAATGCAACGCGAAAATGAAAGGACTGCGGCAATTCGCTTGATTATGTCCATAAAGCTTCACAAGTTTCCTAGTTACGAAATTTGAGCAAAATCGGTTCGAGGCATCATATCTAAAATCATGGATTTAAATGCGATGTCAAACGACCCATGCGAATGCTGAAATGCGAGCGATTACTGGCGTGAGTGTCGCCAGGCGCGGCGGCGCGGCAATGCTTGAGTGCAGACGTGGCGACTGAGTATGGAGACTTTCGTTCATTCACTAATGAACGAAACGCGCCTACGCCAATATTTTTTTTCAGTGATTTTCAGTGATACGTAGGTGTTACAAGCGCGAAACATGCGTCATTATTTATGTTTGCTAATAGTCAGTAAAGAGTCGTTAGTGAACGCGATAGCGGCAACATTTTCGCGAACAATCGCTGATATTCCACGCACATTTCGCGCATTGTTCGCGTAAGAACTACGCAAAAATTATGTTAAACAGCGCAATAATGCATAAACTTTTATGCGAAGCCAAGTTTTGAGCTCCTCAAAACCCGGAATTGCGTAAAGCGCCGATCCAGCTGACATCAGCTGACAACTACGAAGGTCGATCCACATTGTAGACAAACTCATGAAATGCGCAAATCGCGCATGTATCGCGTAAATAAGGCTTGAATTTCTTATGTGATTCATGCGTTTACGCGACTTTTGGGCAGTGTGACAGGTCCTCAAAGGCCAGGTTTCCAGCTCAAAACTCGGCTTCGCATAAAAGTTTAGGCAGTATTGCACTGTTTTACGTAATTTTTTCGTAGTTTGCGTTGTTCTTACGCAGAATATGCGTGGAAAACTACGCTTTTCTTACGCGAAAAATGCACGAAATATGCGCGGAATATCAGTGATCGTTTTCGAAAATGTTGCCGCTTATCACGTTCATGTGCGAATCATGCACGATTCATACGCAATTCATTGTGATAAAGCGCAGCTTATGCGTGATTTTCTGTGGACCTCAGTCGTCGCGCACAACCACGAATTCGCCCTATTTGGGGCCTTTGCGTGCCTATGCGCTGAAAGGGCGTGGTTTAGTGATTTTTTTTAATGTGATATTTCCGTAGTTCTTGCGCATTTCATCGGTGATTTTCATCGCGTAAATCAGCGAAAATTCTCAACGGAAAAGCACGCACAAACAAATTTCTTGCGTGATTCATGCAAACTTACGCGACTTTTGGGCAGTGTGACCGGGCCTTTAGGGTCGGGACTTGGCCGGGGATTTCTATGCAAATACGCCCAGCTTGTCGGGGACTTGGCCCGGAATTATAAGATTACGTAGTGTCCACACGGTACAGCCGTGTCGCGACTTACACTTGTGTACAGCGACAGGGCTGTGTATAATTAAACCAAGAGTAAACATGCCCAAGTTTGGTACACTTCAACAAAAACATTTTTTTTTTTTTGTGCTATAGTTCCAAAATAGATGGTCTTGAGTGTATCTTTTGGAACATTGTGTGTCAATATAATGACATTCTAAATGCATTTAAGATATAAAAATCATATAAGGAATTTTGCAAAAAAAATGGTTTTTATCATTAAGCTTATGTTACCGTCTTTGGTGCTATAGCTATAATTGGCACACCTCGTCCTTGATTGGTACACACACATGATTTGTATGTGCTGTAAATACAACTTGATTCATTTGCACACATCAATATTATCACCCATAAGAATCATGTAGCTGTACCAATCATGGCACTGCGCTGTCTGGAGGTAAGGCTGACAGTATAATTAATGTAAATATCTCTATGAGCTCACTAGTCATTTGTAATCTGGCTGCTGTTGACTGAACATCATGACTAACTTCACTTACACAAAAGATGACTATTCACCATTCAGTGCACAACAACTGGTAAATAGCGGTCCAAAATGAGGACCGCGTCTTATCTCACCAGCTAATTTCCAGCCAGAAATCTAGTTTGGCAAGAGGTCACGAAGATCAAAAACTTTTTGTGAAGCTTTACTGGTCTTTGCTAGCTGCCCTGTTTACTGTTTATTTAAAGAGTAAACAGGCTGCATCTTTCAAACATGTTATACATACATACAAGGCTAGCGTTGGCTAAGAAGTATTTATTAGCTTTAGTGTGTCAAAGAATACTAGACTGTACCAATCATGGGCTCATTACTCTAAGTCTAAATTCTAAGAGGAATTCAACATTTGATTTAAATTATTTGATGAAAATTAGTTTTGAAACGGCTGAGTGAAGAGATGATTTACCTAAAACAGAGCAGAGTAAATTAATCCTATCAAGAGGTGGGACCCAGGCCACGTTTTATTTTGATCGATTTATTTTACTTTGTTTTTCTAATTTTGGATGTCTCAGCCATTCCAAAACTGATTTTCATCAAATAAACTCTGAATTTGTCTTAGAATGGTATGCTCTGTTCTATTTCAGAAGTGGTTTCTTAATCTTGGTAAACTTATCTCGCAAAAGTTAAAAGCCCAATCCTCGCCTCCACCAATACTGTACCATCCCTTTAAGCTGATCTGATTTTTAGTCAGTGCATGTATATGCGCACAGGATCCAAATCCTTCAAGTGCATTTGTTGTCATAGTCACATACATACCAGTGGCGGATCCAGGGAGGACCGCAACCGGCGCACGCCCCCCCCCCCCTATTTTTTTGTTGAAACAAAAGAAATAAAAAGAAAAAATGGGAGGGGTTCATGCGCCCCCTTTAGTTTTGTAAACGCGCCCCCTCTTTACGGAATTCCTGGATCCGCCCCTACATACATTATTGTACTTAAACAGACTGGTTTACAATACCCAATCAAGAAAAATCATCAACAACTTGAACAAGATCAATTTGGACAGACAAGCGCAAGCAAAAGGTTGATTTCTACATCATCAATATCCAGACAATGAGACATGTATGTCCAACTCTAAACTTCTTCTTGTTTACTGGAGGAACCAAATTGCACAGCACAAGTTTTGACCAATTGAAATAATGCAAACCACCCATAATTCAACCACAACATTGTCCACAATTCATACAAATCATAGTTTGAGGCTATACTGAGTATACTGGATATATATAAACTACACCTGTTGTTTGTATCTAAATTTGTTAGGCACCTAAATCAAATTTTAATGTTGAATTTCCTGGGCAAAGCCCCTATACAGTACGAGACACCAAATCTTTACATCTATAGCCCAAACATGAAGCTATGATGAGTATCATTATGCGACAATTTAGGAAGCAAATCTCAAACTGGTATCCATTCTGTGTGCACGCACTTGGCAGTGTTTATTTCAATCATTTATAATTTTATTTCTGGTCAAAGTTGCATTGTAATGACATCGTAGGGAAGCTGGAACATGTGAGAATATAATTCTATAACAAAAGGTATCAACTAGAGTAATTTCAAGGTCAAAACTGTATATGATCCGTAATTTAACAACGCGCAAAAATATCGCTATGGACTAGGGTGATACATGTAGTGCATTTACAATAGGTGTCAATTCGCGAAAACAACGTCTCACAAAAATGTCTGTAACCTCATTCATAAAAATATACATTCATGTACAGTGTATGTATTGCCTTGTTATACATTTTATGTGTGGCATTATCAGCTCAAAGAAACTAGCATACAAGGTAATGCAAAAGGAATAAGGCCCTTTATACTGAGATGAGTAGTTCCACTGATTTGTGGGTTGTTTTGTTTTGCCTTTTTTTTTAAAATGAAAAAAGAAATAGTAATCACAAGAGTCTGGACTATTCACATTGCGCTAGTCAAGGAGATCTTTTTGTCCATAGGGAAACAATCAAACATGTTATTTAGAATGAAGTGGACAGCAGTGTCAACTTTTTTTTTTTTTTGCTTTGCTTTTGGTTTAATTTGCAGACTTTGTGGAAGCTCAACAAAAGCGGAACCAATTCTACTATTACCATGAGAGATTTCCCAGGGTCACATCCATTGAAGATTGTGCTGTGGATGATTTTGTCTGCATGTATGAAGCCAACATGCAGTACAAGCGAGACAGGTACGTGCAAATGAATTTTATTAGCAAGTCGCTTCAAGTAATAAATACATGCATTCAGCAGCTTGAACTGGGAGAAGTGCATGTTTTGGTTTTGTGTGTGTGATAGTGTGTGTGCATAGCTGTGTTTTCTTACAGGGCGGGCCGGAAGTGGCACCAGAACAAAATGAAATGTGATTAAGCTTTTGCCTATTGCAAGTTGTACCAAAGCGATTTTGGTGCTCGTAAGACCCTTTTATTTTTTATTTTTTATTTTTTTGCTTGTCAACTCATAAAGTTAGCAGAAAGAACCTTTAAGTGGCACCAGAAATATAAACTGCCCCTCCCCCCCCCCCCCCCCACTTTAAAAATGTGCTGGCCATGTCCTAATGTGCGAAATTATGCTCTTAATTTTCATACCCCTGTATACACAAAGTTTATAAGGGGTTATATAGGAATCAGGGTGTGGTCGGTTTGGCGGATGGTTGTTCGGGCGGTCCGTTGCAATCTTGCATCGTGAACTCCTGCAGTTTTGAAGCAATTAAGATGAAACTTAGGGTACATAATGACATTAAGGTGTAGATGTGCAAGACATGTTTTTTGTGTTTGTCAAGGAAAGCATTGCCATGGTAACCACAATTTCCCTTAAAGGTATTAGCCCACATTTGCAAACCCACGAAAATCAAAACTGCCTAAAACAGGTCCAATATGACTTCAAGTACAAGTTATAACAGTAACATACCTCACCTGTTGCTCTTTGTCTATACCATTCAATAAAAGAGAGAAAATCATCGTTTTAAAATCAATTTTCAAACCGGGTCAACCCGACCCAAAATCGAATTACGAGCGCGGGCTAGCTACGTACATGTAACTTAATACACATGTATCGCATGCATGTAGTACGTACGTGGACCGGAGTTAGCGAGCGTTATACGCATGCATACGGTGCATTTTCATTTATTTTTATGAAAGTAATGGACTAATTGGAACGAAATTTTGCACAGGTGTTACTGCAATCATACCCAAACTCCATGCTAACTATGAGACCAATTGCTGCAGGTTTACAAATGTGGGCTAATACCTTTAAGCCTTGCTTTTCAAAACCATGTTTCAAAACTTTGTTTGTAATAATGACTACAGTTTGAAAGCAAAATTTACACCAAAAAACAAACAAGCATGGTTTCAAGACTATGTTTCTACCTTAAAAAAACCCAAACAAACATGTGCTTTAAAGTCATCCATAGAGACACATCTCAGTTTGAATATTGTTACTGTATCTCACATTGGCCAGGTTGGTTGATATGGAGATTCTGAAGCTGCTGCAGAAGACCCTGGCTGATTGCCGGTTTGAGGAAGGACCGAATGCCCACCAAGCCTGCAGGGCCCAGCTGGCAGAGTATGAAGAGGCCGCTCATGGATACTACACAAAATGTGAGTCCGGCCATCATGCCTGGATTTTGCAGGCCCTCAGAACAAAATGTCATGCAACTAAAACCAAGACAATACATTTGATGTTAGCATGAGTTTCATGTAGGGTTATGCTCATTTTTGTGAAGCTTTCAGTCTTGTCAAGACAAATTCAGAACTCAACTTAAAAATCTTGCATGTCTAGTTCTTGGCTGTTCTTTGGGAAAACTGGGTGGCTGGATTTTTAACCCAATTTTGCCAGGAATCATTGATTGGGGTGGAGGGATTATAGTTTGTACAATTGGTTGTGGTAGCCCATGGATCCTGAGGGTGGGGCCCAATTCCCCAAATTATGAGGGTGTTTCCTTAGCTGCCTGCAGCAATTCCTGCCTCCTGAGATTTTTGAACTAGTTTGCTTCATGCAGAGTGCTATGAAGGTGAAGTGCACTTCTCAGGTTAAGGCTAGACTTGCAGATCTCCTGTTTTTACTGGTCCTTGTATTTTGGCTTTTACTGTGCATGTGTGTTTAACATGTTTAACAGTTAAATTTTAAGCTTTAAACTTGATGAGCTGTCCATTTTTATGTTTTTTTTTTCTCTCTCCAGATGGTGATCTTGGCGGCACAGGAAATGCAGTGAGATGTATGATGAAGCAGAAGGCAAGACTGATGGAAGAAAGGAAGAAAGCCAGGCAACAGGGAAAAGAAGCATAGAATTAAAATGATAATGTATAGTATGAGTTATGATTAGAATGTGACATGGGATTCTATGAGTGATGCCAATATGTTTTAGAAGCAGGGAAGACTGACCATCACTTTGTTTGCTTTCTGGAGTTGAAATCTATGTGTCATATATAAGAAGTAGCCTTTTTGCAAAGTATCTCATATTCCAGCAAAAGCTGAGGAAGACAACTTGTAAGCTGCATATGTCACAATTCAGCTCAAAGAATTCGTACATTACTGTGTGACAAATGAAAGTGATTATATCCTTGATTTCCTTCTCTTTTATTGGAAGGCTGAAGGTGGTCTTCTATTTACCATGATATAAAAAGGTGTGCGTGATAGAGTAGATGTTTTACTATCAACATGTGGTGAAATCTGTGATTCATCTGCCGTTAGAGCTACAGCTATCTTCAGCCATCACCTGTCTGAGGCATTCATGATGTGCAGATAAGAGCTACTTGTGTGTACTTCCACTAAACCTCTCATTTTGCTTTCAGTAAGTATTAAATGTGGTGTATGGCAGTCTTTTACTGATCATGACTGCAAGTTCACACATGGCAATACACAATCTCTTCATATGAACTGTGTGTGACTGTTGTCAAAGATGAAAGCTGTGATGCCCTGTGCCGACACTACCTGCGTACACAAGCTATGTATAATGCAATGGTATCACTCATAATATCCTATGTCACTGTGCTGTTATATTATTGTGTATTGAGATTTCACTTCATTTGATTCTACAAAATACAGAGTGCAGTCTTTGATCCAGAATGTTGGTTATTGCACAATGTTGTATGGAACACAAATGACGCATTTTCCTCAAATCATCATACCTGCAACAGAGGGGAACCTATCCCTTTGTAATACAGTACATCTGTATTTAATTTTTTGTTAAGCATCTGCCGCGTAGCTGTACAAGAGACACTGTTTTGTATGGGCCAAATATTTTGTGGTGAAGAAGTCCTCACATACATTCTTTATGAGCCCAGTAGCCTGACAGAAGAAATCACAGATGGAACAAAAATTTGAAGGCCTGCATGATGAGCAGAATTTTTCATCCCCACTATGTGATATTTTGGCAGCAGTTGAATGAAAGACTTGTTCTTTGTTGCTGCAGACTCCTCTCCCATCATCGTTAACATCTGCAAGTACTTATGTACTGATGCAGACTGTTTGCTAACAGACACATTGCCTGGTACACCTCCCTTGACCCCATCCTCCCACTTCGACTTGATGTCAGGGAGATGATGTCATCCATGTGATGCCCTCTTACTACTTCACACGTGAAGTTTGTATATTAAAAGATGCAAATCAAGAAAGATTTGTTGAATATTGAAATAAAAAAGAAAAAAAAAATCAAATGAAAACACTAGTGTTGATGTTTCTTTGGTTGTTCAGAAATGCTAGCAGAGGAGATTCCCAAAGATACGTAAATCGTAATATCTAAAGTGAGAGGCCCTGAGAGCTTTGATAGAGCATTGCAAACATTCAAGGGAAGCAGTCCTGAGATTTTCACTGTACTGATAATTAAAAAGAGTAAAAAATATAACCTTTCACCAATTTATACGCGTGGACATCAAAAATTGTCTCCGAAAGCGATTTTTAAAAAATAATTCCTGCAAGCGATCGTGTAAGAGTTTGCCAAAAGGTGCAACGTCATTGATGCCCTACTCTCAAGTTGACAGCCGTGCCTCAGAAAACCAATTTAAGTGTTCAAAATGATCATATCTGATTTTTTCATAAAATGTGACAATATGTGGTTTTATTATTTCAAACAAAATATTTCAAGCTTATTTATGTATACAA
The DNA here is from genome assembly GCF_040938485.1 of Diadema antillarum. Taxonomy (NCBI): domain Eukaryota; kingdom Metazoa; phylum Echinodermata; class Echinoidea; order Diadematoida; family Diadematidae; genus Diadema; species Diadema antillarum. The sequence goes on from NW_027271136.1 coordinate 772,719, forward strand.
TTAATATAAAAATAAATAGTAAACATGTATTTATAAATAACTAGGGAGCGTACGCATGACGAACAGAACACCGCTGGAAAGAGTTGTGCATCGATGACATATGAGTATATGAATATAAGAACGACCCAAGTCCATGGAAGATCATTTCGAGTAAACTAAAAAAAACTTCATATCTTTTTTATTTGTCCAATAATATTCTATTTAACTGTGATGGGAAGGCAACATCGTAGATACAAATTAGAACATATATTATTATGACAATTAACATTTACATTAATTGTGGAGAGGCCATTTTGTGTGGTGGACTTGGGTCGTTCTTTGATTCATATACATGATATTCTGCTATAGAGATGGGAGAAGGATGAGAGAGGGCACTATTATATGAATGTAAGAATGACCCAAGTCCTTCATTCTTACATTAATATAAGATTTAACTCATTCATTTCAGGCACTTCCGGGGGTAATTAGGATTTATCATTTGCACACAAGATGAGTCCATGCATAAGCTACAATTTCCCATGTCAAACTGAATTTGGCCAAAAATTGGACTTGGGTCGTTCTTATATTCATATACTCATATGACTCTCCGCCAAGACTTGCTCATTTGCAGAGTCACACTTTTTAAACCGAAATGTACGTGCTTATTTGGTGATTTGAAAGCTTGTTTTTGATGAAAGTAGTTCATTTGAGGTACCAACAACAACATATTTTTTTAAATTTCGTGAGGACTGCGTCCCTTTCATTAGAAGCTTCTTTTTTTTTTCCAATTTTTACAGTGCCATTCTCAAATGTGTGGTTCACATTGACATTTGTATCCCAAGACAGACGAATGCAGTGTGAAGCTCAGACATGAAACAATTTCCTTTCTCTCTTACAATGCCCAGTAGATACCTTCTCAAGGAAGAATAAGCAAGGATGTTTTGGCTTTAACTCAAGTGAAAACTTTCCACCAAAGTACCTAGATGTGCCTTGGAGACAAGTACAGTGTATTGTGTGCACTTGCATCTCAGAATCAATGATCGATGATTCATGATTCTTTGATGACCTTGAGATGGTTCTGTGTGCCAGTGAAAGTTCTTCCAGTACAAAAACTGGACACTCATATGCTAGGTTTTGGTATTGTAAGTTTAAGGTTTCTTTGAATGCCGTCTGTGTGTAAGAATGCAAGACTGACAGAGGGGGAGCGAAGCAATTGGAAACAAGGAACATATCTTAAGTGCATGAGGTTTGTGTGTGAGGGTGTGTGTGTGCGTGAAATTTGGTCCTTGTGATTAGTATACATTATTGTTACAACAAAGTGAAAATCTGCGTCCCCAAATTATCATCTATGTATATCTTTAAGTACTGAACTGTTTGGCCATAAGAAATTTCAGTGTAACGAAAGAAAACTGCCAGTCCCGAGGACTTTGTTACAATACGAGTTACCTGTACACACACACACACACACACATACACACACAAACACACACAAACACACAAACACACATACACACACGCGCACACACACACACACACACACACACAATATTGACAGCACATGTTCTCACACAGCTTATCTGTCACACTGCAATCCTTATCAGTTTACAATGGATTCATGGTTTTCATAGATTTGGCATAACAAAATATCTGATCTAACAAACTCTTCTCTTTCATTGCAGTGGAATAGTTCCACTGTAAAACCAGAATTTGTCGTATGCATAAAGCTTTTGCAAATTTTGTGAGGAGCTACATGTAAGATTCATGAAAGTAAAATGCATGTGATTTTTTCTTCCATACTATATGTTGAAAGCCAGCGGCAATTCCTTTAACTTTTTTGCCATGAAAAAAGGCTGTTAGCTCCAATACATGAAAGTTTCATGCTGCAAATGTTCCTGGTTGCACAGGAGTTGTTTTTATCTTTTTCTTCTTCTTTTTTGTGTCAGTGATATACCACAATCCCTGATTTGGTGAACAAAACGAACCTACATGTATTCATACCAAATTTCCATTGTATTTTTTAACTATCTACACATTTCAATGATCATTACACAGTAAAACTGCATTTAGATTTGATTCACTTTTTCTTTTTTAACCCTGGTTGTGTTCAGCCTCAAGCATCATCTCAGTGACGCAGTTGCTTGATGGTTGCCATTGGATACAACGTTCAACAAGTTATTCTCTGAACCCTTTACGGAATGCTCACTCCCTGCTCGTTAAACATGTGTATGCTGTGTGACACTGCCTTTCTCTCCCTCTCTCCCATCGCTTCTCATATCCCCTCTCCATCTCTCTCCCCTTAACCCATGTATTAATTACTCTGTCCAATGATTCAGTTTTTGTTCTTGTTTTCAAACAACGCTGCTTTAGTAAGACATTGGTACAGACACTGGTGGGACACAAAATGTCTTTGCACAATATAAGTTAACTGCATTTTATTCAATATTTTCACTCATTTTCAAGGCATTGTTTTTTTAATTTCTGCTCTGTGCAAGTTCATGCATTTACTTTCACCATAATTCAAAGTAATCAAGGTTGACATAGTTGACAATATATATTACAATATAATACATGGCAGAAAATATATATATATATCAATGATTTCAACTAAGGATAGACTTGATGCTACTGTCACACAAAATATAACTGATGTTATTGCAAGTTGAAAATTGCAGCTAGCATTAAGACTACCATGTGTGGATGAATAGTGAATATGTTATATTTTGCTAAGAATGAAAGGTCCTTATGGGCACAAGTAAATACTAACAAAAAAAAATAATAATAAATGTTGCACAATGACTTTACACCAAAGATGTTGATGCAAAGGACATAGCTGGTAACGGTCAAGATACACAAATTTCTATTCAGGACGGAAACACTGATATATCCACACTTTGTGAACTATTCTGAGGAACCTGCATACTATTTCAACAGTAAGCCTTGCTATAGTATTGTTGTATCGGGAGCATTGAGATTGCATCACAAGGCAAAGAAAGATGGCGGGCAATACAAATAGCTGTCAAGTTGGTCACGCCCAATTTAATATCACATTTGTTTCATGCCTCAAGTATATGGGAAGTAGACGACAGGTTGGTTCACCTTTTCGCATTGGCCTGGCAGGAACTTTAAGATTTTTTTCTCTTCCTTTTTACCCATTGTTGCATGCAAACAAGCTGCTTTAATGGCCAGCTATAATATGGAGCCATAAAAAACAACCCCTACCCCCAAGTCCAGTTCTGTGCAGTTGCTCAAATTCAAATTCACTCAAAGAATTGGAGTAGGATGCAGAAGGTACGTACGATAGATGCCTGAATGGATGTTTACCAAGGCATTGATTCTTATCACGTATTGCCACTTTTCAATCCCCTGATGTTGAGTGTAAAACAGGGCTGTGGATGTAACTTAAAAGTAACAGACACCACTCTTTTCGCTGCACAGTTCAAATAACCAATTGGACCATTGCAAGTTACACAGTTAAAAGGAACGACTTGGTACCCCCTTGCGTTGTATCACTTTGGCTGCGATAGCCCTTCCCCTTGCTTTCCTAACAAATATTTAAAAAATGATAATAATACAGTCCAGATTCAAGGCTGCATTCGCAACGTGCCATTTAAGAAGAAGACAGAAGTTGTAAAACATCAGATGTAACTCAGAGTTTACTGGTAGCCGACCAGCTTGGAGGTAGACGGGTAGCGGGTGCGGAACTTGAGGCACTTGTCGCGGTCGACAAAGATGCTGTTCTTCTTGAGGGCAATCTCCTTCTCCAGCGCCATGCGAGTGTCCATGAGATCCTTGAGGGAGGCCTGGGACTCGGCCAGTTTCTGCTGGAGCTTGTCGATGGAGTCCTGGATCTGGCCAACCTCCTGGACAAGGCTGAAGAAATTGAGGAAGAAAAGGAGGAGATTGCTATTACATCTGCTTATTAAAGGCTATGTGATTTCTCTAATCTTTAAATTCATGTAATTATTGCAGTAAAATGTCTGTCAGTTATTGATTTACTGATGGTTACAAAGGATACCCTATTGTTTTTTTCTTTCTCTCCAATTCATGATTTCTTCATGCCTTAAATACCAAAAATCCTCATTGTCATAATCTCTCTTTTTCTTTCTATCATAGTACATGCTTACATACACAGTGTGAGATTGCTACCAAAATGTGGAACTAAAAACAACAACAACAAGCAGAAATTTACAATCTTAATTTCATTTTTTTAATACATGAAATGAAACAGTGCACACGTTAAGAAACCATATTTAGGAAAGCTACCAGATGATAAGTAAAGCTTGAGGCCAAACTTAGCTTATGAAAGATTAAAAGGGAAGGACTTCCCACGTACTATTCATAACTGGCTAAAGCAAAGTAGTACAGAATAGGCGTACCCGAACTGTGTTTCATAAAGCACTTCTCAAAAATTGGAACAGACAATAATTACAACTTTTCACAGTGGCAGCTGACAGAAACCATTCAGTGAAAAAGTATTTTCAGTTGCATATTTTTATTTTTTTTATTTTTATTATTTTTTTGCTATGGTAGCTTAAGATGATTTCATACAACTCTGGGATCGAGCACCTCCTGCTACGGTAATATGATGCTTACCTGTACTGGGAAGGGTCCCTGCACAGTTCCACATTGGGCCTGTAAGTCCTGTGGTCTAGCCTTGTCTGTGCAACCTTCATTGGTGCTTCTTTGTCCTTCACAGCCTGGGTCAGGTCTTTGATATTCTTCTCCATGGCAGCAATCTCCTCCACAGTCTAATCAGTGTGAGAAAAACATGACAACGTTATTGAAAGCTGAATGGAAATTCTTTGAAAATTCTACCTTTCTAGTTACGACTTCCATGTTTCAAACAAGTGAATAAAAAAAAATGAGCAAAATTTTTCTTTAACATTTTTAAACTACGAGGCATACATATGTAGCCAAAAATAAAACCATTCATACATCTCATGGTATACATCTTTATAAGACTTTATCTATATTTTGTACATTGTCCATCAACAACCATAAAGATGTTTACATTGGCTCTCTTTGAAATTCATGGGAAATCCAGGTCCACATTTCTTGCATTTTACATTGATAATTTATGTGTGCTTTCCTTTTCGGGTGAAAAAAGGCAATGACCTCTGGGTGCCCTTGTTTTCCCCACTATCACATCAGATGAGGTATACTTCGAGAAGCAAAGCAAAATAATATTGACACCATACCTTGAGTAGATGGTTCTCCATCTTCGTCTTGGCGTCGTTCATCTCCTCGATGCGGCGGGCAAACTCTGTGTTGACCGTGTTGCACTGCTCTCGCATGTCGTTGGACGTGTCAGTGAGGATCTGGTCGATCAGTTTGCGGAGTTGCTGGGAGGCGAGGCGCTCGTGCTCGGCGCGGACGATGTTGTCGTGTGAGAATTCTGCCCAGGACTGAGGATTTGTCTGACTGCATTGGACATTGGACAATACAAAACATGTCAGAGCACAGTTTATTATACATATAAGGTTGTTTGGGTTTTTTTTTCAAGTTTTTATGGTGTACATTTTTTACACTTAGTAATTAGCCATCCCTTTAAAATAAGGAAACATGTCTTTCGTGTTCTATTTGCCAATGTCCTACATGTATATTGGTTAATAATTTCACTTAGACACACCAAGCATTTTAAGGGATGATTAATACTTGACTTATGTCGTTTCCACAGAACTAGCACGTTGTACTGCATGTGGTTTGACTTGTTTAACAGCTATAGCTACGAACAGCAGGTACAAAAATAGCACACAAAACATCACCAAGATATCAGACACATTGGGCTATTCATTAACTTTACAACTGCCTGCTCTGACTACTTACACTGCTTCGAATTTGGCTGATCCTTCCTTGTACTGGATCTCAGTGGAATTGTTGTTGAGGCCCGTGCACTTCTCGTCAATCTTGAAAGCCGAAAGTTTGTCTGACCAGTCCATCGTCAGCTTGTGCTTGGAACCCCTGTTCAGCCTGAGGGTGAGAAAATGATGAGTAACATTAATAATGCATCACTCAAAATGTTATTCTTATATACAATTCAGAAATACTTTTAGTAATTACTGAGATTAATTGTACTCAACTATTCTCTGAAACTCTAAACAACATTGTATCAAATCAAACTGTATGTAAAGCAGTGAATAATAATATCACATGATATAAAAGACAACATTAAAAAAAATAGATCCATAAGTACTCAACAACTTCTTATCAACAGTCTTAACCAGAACATGCAAATATGAAGGAAAAAACACTCTATCTACAGTGAATTAGTTTTTTGTTTTTTTTTAATGCACTAATGGTCTAGAACACTTACTTGATTTGTCTGTCAGCTTGCTCTATCGTCCTCTTCAACAAATCTTGCACTTTTGTGATGATTTCTACCTCCTGTAACATGAAGACAGAAAACAGATACAAATGATGATCTATGGGGCATGACAAGGAAAGCCTGAAGTGGTCCATTTTTGTTGTTGCCACTAAATCAAGATATCAATCTTGTGAGAGACAGCCATGAGAATGACATTCAAAATTTTGCAAAGAAAAAAAAATTAATCAAAATCGTTGCAAGAGATCTCCTAAGAATGCGTTTATAAGATTTTTCTTCTGGCCAGAAACAGTGTTTTAAAACACTGTTTCTGGCCAAACAGTGTTTCTGGCTCGAAAAAAAAAATCTTATAAATGCTAACCGTGATTTGAAACAGTGTTTTGAAACACTGTTTCAAATCGCACAAAATAGTGCATTTCAAAACAGTGTTTCAAAAATCTTATAAACGCATCCGCGATCTCAAACACTGTTTAAGTGACGTCACAATGCCTTGCGCGCACCCTGTTTGACCCTTTGCAGAGGAAAAACTGCACAGAGCGAGTTGTGCAATGGCACAGTCTGAGCGAGAGCCCCAACACGCTCGGAGAAAAAATTGTATAAACGCTCTCCTGACGAAATTGTGATTTGAAACAGTGTTTCAAAACAGTGATTCTAGGCACGCAAAATCTTATAAACGCGGCCTAAGAAAGAAATGCCACACCTCATACGGTTATACAGTCTTGCAATATGGATAGATCAGACCATTCACTCGTGGTCATTATTAAAATTAACTTGATGGATGAGACCATTTAATCATAAATTGCATGACATATATACCATAACAATTGGAGATGCTATCACATTTCATTTTGTCAGTTCGGCAAACATGTTTAAACATTTCTACTTCACTTCCATTTTAAGTTTATATGTGCATCTCTGAAATACAACGTTAGTGGGTTCCTTTTTTTTTTGTTTACCAGTAAATGTTGCAACTAACAAACTTAATCTGATCTCACCTTATTCAGAGCCATTTCCACTCTGTCACCAACAAGGTCAATGTCCTGTCTCCTGGATCGACAGCTGAGGTTGTCACGCGAGATCTTAAGTGGCACTTCAGTGGCATCGAGGGCATTCTCCAGGCGTTTCTTCTGTGCACACAGCAAGTCCGTCTCCTCGATCATCTCCTCAATCTCGCGGTTCAGCTCAAACTTCCAGAAGTTGATGTCATTCATGCGCTCTCCGAGCTTCTTGGTCACATCTGCCTGTGTGCGCTGTGTCAGGGCTGCCGTCTCGTTGGAGAGCTGCTTGGACTCGTGGCGCAGCCTCTCGGCGTTATCGCGGTCGGAGAAGCTCTGGAAGTACTTGCCATAGTTGGACTCATGCCATTCCTGTGTTGTGTGCTTTCCCGAGCGGAATCCCTGGGCGGCGGGTGCGCCCGTTGGGACTCCCAGGACGCCCGTTTCTCCCAGGCCGCTCATCTTTGCAAGCTCTTGAGAGAGGGCCTGGTCCGTCTTTGTGCCAACTGTGTTCGCTGTCGGGTAGACCGGTACCGTCGGCGAATAAGTCTTTGACAGAAGAGTTGCACCAGCATCCATGATTGTAGTTATCAAGTTTTGGGTTGGGTAGTACTAATGTGATCTGTGGGGAAAAGAAAAGAGAAGCATGTACAGCTGTACTCTGCATCACATATGCCATTAAGCATAGACTCTAGTATGGTATTTATGATCTGATCATTGATTTATTTTAGCCGAGAATGAAAACAGATGTCATACTATCTTGCATCCATTCCATTCCAGTACATTAGGACAGTGTCTCATGATAGACACTTATGAATATGAAGACAATTAAAACTAATACAAAAGGAGTTAAAAGGTAACAAAAAAGGAAACAAAGTTTATGTATACATTGTAAATATCAGCAGACCCACCACTTGAAAAATAGAGGTCTATAACACAAGTGTTTGGAAATCCATTCTTTGACTTACTTAGACAAGCTGAAATGGATGCATTTTGTCATTGTGCAGAAACTGGCACATTTAATAGTCGTTACACACATGACCATTGGCATTGCTCTGCTGGGACTGACCGACATGTCTACACAGTGTAAAAGAGTGTGACAAGTAGTTATGCGTAAACTTGGCCTAGCGGGTAAACTTGGCCTAGTGGGTAAACTCAGCCTAGCAGGTAAACTTGGCTAGAGTAAATTTACTTTAGTTTTAATGAGGGCGCTAGTGGCTGAGTTTACCTGTTGGGTAGTTGGTACTAAACTCTAAACTGTCTGCACTGTGCACTGGCAACTGCACATTTTTGCTACAGATACCAGTAATGAATGGATGAGACATGTGAAGTTGTAGTAAAGAGTGGCAAATATTAAAGACAAACGACAATGATCAAGTGTCAGCATTAGAAACTCTAGTCTAGTGCAGTGGAATCTAGACCTGAAAGGGTCACTCCTCTTGGTACATGCAAGTAATTCACATCGAGGATCAAAATTTGATTCCATAGACCATGGTAAAATTGGTAAGACCATGGTAAGTTCCTGCCTCTCTACAATTAGATCTAACCCACCAAGTCAATATGTATTTACAAAACACTTCTCCCTTTTTGGGGCTTTGGCTTGCAGCAGTGTCACACAGTTGCAATGCAATGCCAATGGCCATGGGCATGGTCGTCGTGCATCGTGATGCAAGCAGTCGAAAGAAAGACTTTTTAGAAAGAAATTTACGTAGAAATGATGGCTGAAAATTGCAACTGCAACCAAAATCTACCGGTATATTGGCAGTGACTCACACGAAAACTAAAAAACTGCAGATTTACTCACCTTCTAAGTCTACTTTTACTTCGGTGAAAATCCTTGCTATGCAGTCAGTGTGCTTACACACGCAAATCCAATGAATAACTGAGTGTGATACACGTACACTACACACATGTGCAGTCCTATCCTAGCTGTGTGAATGTTTATCTCTCGAACTCATACACAAGACACGTACAGCCGGCGAGCGAGGCAGGCTGGGCTCTCGCTGTGAGCTTTGTTGCCAGTTGCCAGGGTGATTACCATAGCAACCTCGTGTGACCGTCTCGTGGAGCGAGTATCGTGAACAGCGAGACAATACCCTAAATGGCCCGGTGGTGCGAGGGAACGAACAGTCGCGCTTGACTGGACGACGGAAAGTATTGTGTTGCAAACAATAGCCGTGAGGAAAGCAAGAATGCAAAGTGGAAATACAGAGGGGTCAAGGCAGAGAAGATGAGAACTGAAGAAGAACAGGAAGAAGAAGAAGAAAAGAAGGAGGAGGAGGAGGAGAAGGAGAAGATTGAAACGAAGCCAGAGACAGAGAAAAGGTGCACGGAGAACACCGAGTGACCTCCATGTTTGGGGCTGAGGCTCTATAAGACAACTTCTCTTTGGCAGAAATCATTTTAGATCTGCTTTTCTCAACCCAAGGTCTGCTTTACATGAATACTGATATCAACATAAGAAATCTCGAGACAACTGCATTCAAACTGTGCGGGTGGAAGTAATGTAAATAGCAGGAGTGAAATTTATGGATTAAAAATCTTTTCGAACAAAGCATGTTAAACAAAGAACAGATGGAAATAAAATGTATAATGCACAGTAACTATTCATGTTATCTTACAATAAAGGACCTTTACTCCTTGCATGGGATTTTTGTGTGTCCTTCACAAGGACGTCTGAAATTGCACTTCGGTCATAAGAGTGTTATACGAAGAACTAGTGCCAAGACTTGAGATTTCATCAGAGTACCGCATGCAACACATCACAGCAACGTGTTTTGTTTGTTTGTTGTTTTTAGGTCGCGTTGTTCAGGGGCCGCGGAACTGGGGGGGGGGGGGGCTGGGGGGCTGCAGCCCCCCCCCCCCCCCACACACACACACACACTTTTGGTTCGTGGAAAAAAAGGGGAAAAGGAAGAAAAAAGGGGGAAAATTGGGGAAAAAAATCACAACGCCCACTTAAATTTGAATTTCCCAAGATTCCTCCCTTACATAAAGTTCCCGTCTAAGCACCATACATTCCAATCAATAGTTCCCTCATGTACAAGGAAAATATCCCCTTTTGATCAACCTTTTCCTCTCTCAGTTCCCCCGATCATTTTTTTTTTGTGCGGATAATTTCCCGAATATTCCATCAAATATGCGTAAAAACAAGATATCTCAATTTCAACTTTAAAAAGGCAAAAGCTCCCTCGTACGGGAAGGGTGGGGATAGCACTCTCACACGCTTTCTCCCAGGTTGCCCCCCCCCCCCCCCCCCGGCCCCCCTCCCTCGGCCCCCCTCCCCCCGCCCAGTGCATACAAGTAGACGATGGCTACACTTTGAGTTCTCCAAATATATGCCACAAAATGTGTGCACCAAAACGTTGACTGCAATCAGAAAATGGTGAGACTCTCCCTCACGTAGGAGGGGGAATAGCCCTGGCTTGTCCCCTCCCATATCCTCCTGCTATGTCTCCTCCCAAAGACTTGCACTTCTCTAATTGACACATTTCCAGATATTCCAACAGAAAAGTACCCAACTTGAATTTCAGTTCTAAAATGGAAAAAAAAAACTCCCTCGAATATGGGAGGGGTATATCTTGCCACCCTCCCATTGATTGGTCCCCTCTATATATTGACTTAGTATACTTTGGGGAATGACAATTTCCGAATTTCCCACAAAAAAAGTGCTTCAGACCGCTTTATTTCAATCTTAAAAACACAAAGCTCCGTCGATAGGGAGGGGCATCCCTCTCCCACACCTTCCCCTAAGCTCTACCTCACTAGACTTTGTACATACACAGAGATGATGCATATACTCGGATAAGAGCTAAATTCCGTGATTTTGCTATCAACACTTCCCTGGAGAAAAAAAACCTAATTATTTCCATTATTTTTTTTTGGGGGGGGGGGAGCTCGAAAAAATTCCAAGTATTGCACCAAAAGTTTGCACCAGATCGCTGAATTTAAGGTCTGAAAATGTAAAAACACCTGAAAATAGCAATTATGGTACTGACAAAAACATTTTTTAAAATCATCATCAATATACACCATTATTTTCACCATACAATACAATACAATACAATACAATACAATACAATACAATACAATACAATACAATACAATACAATACAATCGGATCATTTATATAGCGCTCTTACACAGTTAATGACTAGGTTTCACAGCACTTCACAACAAAATTCAGTCACAGATAAGCAATAAAAAGAAAAGTCTTAAGATTCTTCTTGAAGTCATCAAGGGATGGGGAAATGCGGACGAACCGCGTAGATTGTTCCACAATCGCGGTGCAGCGGCTGCCACAAAATCAGGGCCCCCGCTCGGCTGCTTGGTTTCGGCTGTTATACATGTAGTAGCAGTTGGAGTATGGCATCATCATCCTTATTATCATCGTACATATATATATATTTTTTTCAAACCATTATCACCAACGTCATACGTAAAAAATAAAAATACGATTTGTGTTTGGAACAAAAACATTTTCAAACATGTCAGTCTGATGATTCGCATGAAACTTTATCGAACATTATTTATCAATCAATACAAGTTTGTCGTTGCCTATTTTTTTTTTTTACACACACGCACACACATAAAATATATGTATAGATAAGGCGGTTTCTTGACATATCATTTTCATAATTATCTATTATGTTTATAGATCTGAATAAAACAATGTCTAGAATTTTGAATGCAGATTAGGCCTATACCATTGGTTTGTAAGTCATAATTTGGTCAAATGTTCATTTGAAATTCCAGCGAGAAAACTATCACAGGCTCATTCCTGATTTGGGAATCGTTTTCAATGAATATATTAAAAAAAAAGATAACACATTTTTAGTGTGTGTGTGTGTGTGTGTGTGTGTGTGTGTGTGTGTGTGAAAGAGTACTTTTCTCACTTTTTGGTGGGGGTCATTTTTGATGATTTATTTATGTGATTTGCAAATGTTAAATCATGGAAAAACTAAATACCCAGTTGGGGTCATTTTTTTTAAAGGAATATTTACTTTAATTGGAAAACATCACTCACTACACGAAAATGTAATATGTTCCTGGAGCTTCATGCTCGTATGCACGTAGTCTAGCGGGCGACGTAATTTCAGCCTAAATCAGTGATTGGCAGTCAATAGAGGGCGCGACGATGTGGAAGTCAAGTTGGCTAAAAATCCGTCTAGTAAGAAACCTCCGAATAGAGGCGTGGAACCGGGTGTGGCAAGACAGTTGTCAGTCGTCAACTCTCGAAGTTTTATTGGCTGAGCATCGGATGTCAATCAAAACACGTCGCAGAGCCCGAAGAAATGCTAGTCTACTCTCCTAGGTATACTACAGATAATCTTTCAATAAAAATACAGTTTGCCTGTCTCTTTCAGCTTACTACAGTATTTTTTCACTCTTCTCTATTCTTTTTAAGGTGTATTACATCTTACCTTACTTCAAATAGAAAAGAATTATGGTAATCAGTGCAACTGACATCAGTTGTAAATCTATGAGGGTTTTACACGTGGAAACTACTCCCAAATTACTGCCGAATGCAAACCTGCAATTAATGGAGTAAAGTCTACTTGATATTTACTTCAATTGTACGTTTCGGAAATGTATATGATATCACCACTCCCCTTTGTTATTTTTAACTTTGAGTTACCATATATTTTTGTATTAAACTTTGAATGATATTTGCTTAACATGAATAAAGCTGCCGTCAATACATCAACCCCTATATCGGAGCACCGTAGACTTTAGACAGGCATTTTCTGTCGCGTTCACGCGTGATCACACTGTCACGGAAGAACTCGTCCGCGGTAACACGGGCGTCCAAGGGGAAAACAAAGAGGAGCTGCGACACAAAAAGATTCCTGCAAAGCCAAAAGCCCAGGGGAAATATGGTGCATTCTTTGCAATCACGAAATTGCGAGATGCCATCTATGTGGTCCTGGCAACAAGTAATGATAAACCAATTCTGATTCACATTTCATTACAAATGCATATGAGGACATCTTTGTGGCCATTCTGTATGCATATGTATGGCTAAATTGAGTATCATCAACAAGCGAACAACTGTGGCAAAATACACATACAAACACGCACGCACACATACACACACACACAAGACGTATTACGCAACTGAGGCACAACATGCAAGAGTTGTGTCCATGTCCAAATCGCTAGAAGTGACACGTGCGGCTCTGCTATAGTCTTGTACCATTGTGGTTGTTAAAATAACATTCACTTGATTCGACCTGTCAGAAATGAATTACACTCGTATTTTCTGACAAGATTTCAGAAATGATTATATTCCTTCATGTCCTTTCTGGGATTCATCGCCCAAGGATCGTTAATCTGATAATAGAATCAGGTTCGTTATTCCGAAAACGAAATATTCTTCTTTTAGTTACAAAATACGTCGATGTGACAGCAATGATAAAAAGGTTGAATATTATGCAGTAAAAATTGAATTAAAACACGCACACGTATTCATGCCTACACACGTGCACACACACGCATTGACACACACAAAGACAAGTATAATGACAAACATACACAAACTAAAAAGGTCAAAAATAAAGCACTCGTATATGATTGTGCTGATAATCCCCTTTGAAATACGGCCCAAATCATAGATCAGCCCCTTCCCACTCCCATAACTCAAATGCATCAGACATGCAGTTGTAAACCAAGGATGACAGAAAAAGGCAGCAACGGTGACGAAATTAAATCAGCCCACAATGTGCTTAGCTAATACCTCAACTTATTTTCCACTTTGCTTAGAGTAGCACGCTTCTGAATGTGGTTTATCAAGACGTTTTGTCCAAGACACACTTGCTTTGGATTGCAGGGGTCAAATACCTCAGACAGTTGTAAATAAGGGGTGACGAAAGAAGGCGGCAACGGTAACGAAATCGATTCAGCCACAATATTTTTAAATAATCCATCAACTCGTAATTCAACATTGCTGAGAGTTGCATGCTTCTCAACGAGCCAAATCAAGACATTTCATCCAAGAGACGTGCCCTTTGGATTAGAGGCTCAAATACTTAAAGACGTTGTAAATACAGGATGACGAAATATGGCAGCAGGGTGACAAAATTGATTCAGCCAACAATATGCTTAGCGAAGACATCAAATCATTCTGCAACTTTGATTAGAATTGTATGCTTCTCAATGTGCTGTATCAAGAATATCTCTCCAAGTGGCATGAGCTTTGAATTAGAGGGCTGAAATGCATCAGACAAATATACAGAAAGGGTGACGAAAAAAGGCAGCAACGGTGACAAAATCGAATCAACCTACAATGTGCTATGGTAATACAGTATCATACCAATTTGCTAAGGGTTACATGCCTCTCAATGTACTATATCAAAAATATTCTTTTTCAGGATACATGTGGTTTCGATTAGAGGGCTAATATACTGTACATGAGGAGGTTGTAAATAAAGGGCGAAGAAAAGGAGAACGCTGACGAAATCGATTCAGGCAACAATACGCTTGAATAATACATCACATCGTTTTACGACTATGATCGGAGTTGCATGCTTCTCAGTGTGCTTTACAGTGCATCAAGAAGTTTTCCCCCAGTGACGTGTGCTTTGCATTCTAGGGCTCAAATACATGTACATGAAACTAATTGTACATGAAGGGTGGTGAAATAAGGCAGCAACGGTGTCTAAATCGATTCAGTCCACGATATGATTAGCTAATACGTCGAATTGTTCATTTTGTTCAGAGTTGCATGTATCCCAATGAGCTTTTGATATGGGGGATCAAATGCATCAGAAAGTTGTACATAAAGGATGAAGATAAGGCAGCAACTGTGAGAAAATTTAACTAATCCGAAATGTGGTTAGGTAATATATCAACTCGTCATACCACTTTGTTGGGAGTTGCATGGTTCTCATTGTGCTACAGCAAGACGTCTTCTCCAAGAGGTATGTGCTTTAGATTAGAGGGCTCAATTGTATCAGGAAGATGAAAATAAAGAGTGACGAAAACAGACAGCAACGGTGACGACATCGATTTGGACCAAAATTTACTCTAGTACTACTCTTTATACCTTTCTACAGAGAGCCGAATGGTTCGTATCATGCTTTATCAAGGCGTTTTTATCCAAGACGAATGTACTTTGGATTACAGGGCTGCATGCTTCTCAATGTGCTATATCAAGAAATTTATAAAAGAGACGTGTTTATATTAGAGGGGTCGAAAATACATGATGAGGTTGTAAATAAAGGGTGACGAAAAAGGCAATCAGGGTGACGGAAGCAAACAATGTGTCTAAATGATGCTTCAAATTGTTATACCAAATTACTTAGTGTTCCATTCTTCTCAATGTGCTACATCAAGACATTTTCTCCCAGAGACATGATCTTTGCATTCGAGGTCTTGAATACATGATGCCGTTGTACACGAAGGGTTACGAAAAAGGCGACAACGGCGACGAAATCGATTTAGTCCTGGATATGATTAGCTAATTCATCAAATTGTTATACCATTTTTTTTTACAGAATTGTATATCACAATGTACTTTATCAATATTTTTTTCAAGTGGCATGAGCTTTGGATTAGACAACTGAAATGCATCAGAAAGTTGTACGTAAAGGTTGACGAAAAATTCACCAACTTTGACGAAATCAAATGAGATCAAAATGTGGTTACGTGATATATCAGCTCGTCACGCCACTTGCTTGGGAGTTGCATGGTTCTCAGTTTGCTAAATCAATACGTTTTATCCAAGAGACGTATGCTTTGGATTAGAGGGCTTAAATGTATAAGACAGTTGTAAATAAATAGTGACAAAAACAGGCAGCAACAGTGACGAAATCGAATCAGCCCACATTTTGCTCAAGCAATAAGTCAACTCGTCGTATCACTTTATTGAGATATGCATGCTTCTCAATGTGCTTTGTCGAGATGTTATATCCAAGAGATGTATCCTTTGGATTACAGGGATCAAATGCATCAGCCATTTGTAGATAAATGGTGACGGAAACAGGCAACAGCGGTGACGGAATCGAATCAGCCCACATTTTGCTCAAGTAATAAATAAATAAACTCGTCATATCACTTTACTGAGAGCTGTGTGCTTCTTATTGTGCTTTATGAAGACATTTTATTCAAGGCATGTGGGCTTGGATTAGAGGGTTCAAACGCATCAGATAGTTGTAAATAACGAGTGACGAAAACAGGCAGCAGCGGTGACGGAATCGAATCAGCCAACAATATTCTTTATTACTTGTACATCAACTCGTTATGCCGCTTTACTGAGACTTGTATACTTCTCAACGTGCGATATCAAGACGTTATATCAAAGAGAAAAGTGTTTTGGAATATATGGCTCAAGTATATCAAAGAGTTGACAGACAGGGGAAAACCCCACAACGAAGAGCTGTAAGGTTCATATGCAGTGACTACATTTTCCGCGATCCAGACTGTACAACGTGCATGAGGGAGAAACTGAACTTGCCAACTCTTACCTTGGGATGCCAGATCCGGAGATTAAAATCATTCTTCAAAGTGGTAGAGGGGTTGGTCCCAGCCCTACATTCTGAAACTGTTTTCACTAAAGTAAGACCCAAGCGAACTATTACAGCAAAGAAATATAAAGAATGTAACGTAAGAAAAAAATGTCGAAAATTACGTTATAAATCAAACTAAATGTTACACAGTAAGGCACTGTAACACATCAGTATACCGACCGAGTTTCACTCTTTTTTTCTTTTGTGAAACCGATCCTGGTTTGGAATTAACTTCCAGCTGAAGTCGTTAACAGTATAGGAGGTTTTCAAAGCAAAGATGGAGCAAGTCTTCTTCACTTTGACTACCAACGCTCCCAACGTGCCCTCTCTCACCCGGTGCCTTATAACGCAAGGTCCTGCACCGTACTACATCCAGAACCAGACAGGATGACGAAAAAAGGCAGTAACGGTGATGAAATTTAATCAAGCCCCGAAGTGTAGGTAATGCATCAACTCGTAATATCACTTTGCTGAGAGTTGCAGGCTTCCAAATGCTCTAAATCAATGTTTTTTTCCAAGAGACAAGTGTTCTAGATTATAGGCTCAAATACATGATGACGAAGTGAATAAAGGGTGACGAAAAAGGGCAACAGCGGTGACGAAATGGATTAAACCAACAATATGCTAAAATATTACATCAAATCGTTACACCAAGTCGTTTAGACAGACATGATTCTCAATGAACTATTTCAAAACGTTTTTGTCGCAGAGATATATGCTTTGCATTCGAGTTCTTCAAGGACAAGTTCACCTTACTAGACATGTGGATTGAGTGAATGCATTTATATTTATGCATAATATTATTTAAGCATATTGTTGCCTCAGTCGATTTTGTTACCTCTGCTGCTTATTTTCGTCACGCTTTATTTGCACCTCATCATGTAGTATAGCCTCTAATCCACAGCACATGTCTCTTGGAGAAAACGTCTTGATATAGCGTATTGGAAACCAGGCACCTCTCAGCAAAATGATACAACGATTTGATGTATTACCCAACCTCATTGATTCATTGATAAACACTGCAATTTTGTCACTGTTGCCTCTCATTTTCGTCACCCTATAGGTCTATGTACAACTGTTTCATGTATTTAAAGGACAAGATCACCTTCATAGACATGAGGGATCAGTGAATGCAACAATATTAGTAGAACACATCAGAGAACATTTGAGGAAAACTTGACAATCCGTTTAACAGTTATGAATTTGTAAATTATCTGCACAATCACTGCTACATGAGGAGACTATGATGTCATATGCATAGAACCATAATTATGACGAAAATAATAAGAGAATTTCATAAAACTTCGCTTCTTGAATAAAGTGCATATTTTCTGGACTTGTTACTGACGTATGTTATATGAGTAACACTATCCCCCTCGCCTCTGAAATAGAGAAGTCGATTGTTCTTTTGTTATGCGAGAAAAGTGGAAATATGTTTGATTTTCTTCATACTTTTTTGTATTGTTGTACACATGTGACATCACAAGCCATAGTAGTCTTGTCATCCAGCCATGACTGAGCAATAACTTCAAAAATTCATAACTTTTGAACGGATTGTCCGGTTTTCCTCAAATTATCACTAATGTGCTCTGCTAATATTGCTGCATTCACTTAACCCACATGTCTATGAAGGTGAACTTGTCCTTTAAATACATGAGACAGTTGTACATATAGGGTGACGAAAATGAGAGGCAACAGTGACAAAATCGATTCAGCCCACAATATGCTTAAATGATCCACTAAATCGTTATGTATAAAAGTTTTCTCCAAATTACAAATGCTTTGGATTTGAAGGACACGCATGAGATAGTTGTAAATAAAGGATGGCCAAAAAGGCGGCACGGTGACGGAATTGATTCAGCCAACATTATGCAAAAACTAAGCATCAAATCACTATGTAACTTTTTGGAGAGCTACATGCTTCTCAATGTGCTACAAGAAGTTTTCACCCAGAGATATATATTATGCTTTGCATTCGAGAGATCCAAAACATGAGAAAGTTGTATATAAAGGGTGACGAAAGAGGCAACTACCGTGAAGAAATCGATTCAGCAAACGATATGCTTACATGCATCGAATTATTATATCACAGTATTTAGAGGTGCATGGATCTCAGTGAGCGTGTCAAGAATTATTCTCAAAGTGACATGTGCTTTAGATAAGACGACTCAAGGGCATAGGACCGTTGTACATAAAAGGTTACGAAAAACGCAGCAACAGTGACGAAATTGCAGTGTTTATCAATGAATCAATGAGGTTGGGTAATACATCAAACCGTTGTACTGTATCACTTTGCTGAGAGGTGCCTGGTTTCCAATACGCTATATCAAGACTTTTTCTGCAAGAGACATGTGCTGTGGATTAGAGGCTATACTACATGATGAGGTGCAAGTAAAGGGTGACGAAAATAAGCAGCAGAGGTGACGAAATCGATTGAGGCAACAATATGCTTAAATGATAAATCAAATCGTTATACCACTTTGCTGAAAGTAGCATGCTCCTTAGTGTGCTTTAGCAGAAAGTTTTCTCCCAGAGACATGTACTTTACATTTGAGTTCTCAAATTTATCAGTCAGTTGTAAATAGAATACATGGTGACGAAAAAAAAAAGCATCAACGTTGACAAAATCTATTCGGCCCACAATCTGCTGAAGTTATACGTCAACTCTTTGTACCACTTTGCTGAGTGCTGCATACTTCTTACAATGCTTAATCAAGACGTTTTCTCAAAGAGATAGGTGCTTTAATCGGATTAGACGGTTCAAATACATGCTGAGGTTGTCAATAAAGAGTGAAGAGAAAAGACAGCCACGATGACGAAATCGATTCAGTCAACAATATGCCTAAATAACAAATTAAATCGTTAAATACCACTTTTTCAAGAGTTACATCCGTCTCAATTTGTTACATCAAGAAGGTTTCTCCGAGAGACATGTGCTTGCATTTGAGGGCTCAAATACACCATACAGAGGTAAATAAAACATCCTCAACCCTTTTGGAGACATATTTCATTGAAACGTCAGGACAGAACCAGCATCCCCATTCAAACAAATAGGAAGACCGAATTCATGACAGCAAAACTAAGGCTCAGATGTTACTTAAAGAGTTCAAGTCCTTCTCCACGAGAGTGTCTTATCTGATACCAGACATAGTTACTCTACCCTCCATGAACAGCGCACCGCTACACAGTCAACGGTGTGGAAACCCTGTTCGGGAGAATAGAGGTTTCGAAGCCACAGGTCCCGACCCATTACCTAACACAGTGCAAAAAGAATGTGCAAAGGAGCTGGCTCCAGTGCTGGGGAGTATCTTTCTCTTCAGTTGTCAGTAGATACAGGCAACTTGTTATCTAACTGGAGGTCTGCTCATGTCACACCAGTGTTGAGGAAAGGAGATACACATCAACCAGGAAATTACAGACCTGTCTCCCTGACATCCGTGATGTGTTAAAAACATGAGCAGATGATATGTAAGCATTCTTGCAACATTTGGAGAATCACAACATCCCGTCGCCCTTTAATTATGGTTTTAGAATAGTGATTGAACAATTGCCCAGCTCCTCACAACAATGTATGATCTTTTTCTTGCCCAGGGCAAGAAGATCCAGACTGACACCATCTTTTTGGATGTCTTCAAAGCTTTCGATACGTTACCGAACAGTTCTCAGGCGGTTACTATGTTTGTGTTGAATAAACGACCTACCAAATACCTTCAAGTCCCAACTCATTACGCCTTTTGGTAGATAACTACCAATTTAAAAAAAGTCAAGTCTCAGCGCGATTATCTCAAGTTACAAGATTTATTTCAACTGAAAAAAAAAATGGGCATCCGACTGGAGAATGAGGCTCAATGGTGGCAAATGCCAAGTTATGAGCACTGACGACAAATCCTCATACTTGCCCCAGGCCATCATAGACAAAATTATCACTGAATGCAATGTACATATGACCAAGAATGAATTTCTCAGGAGGTATCACTTTTCATGTGCTGATATAGCGAAGTATACATGGACACCTCATTACACTTGTCTGGGAAGAAGTGAAACTGAGCTTTTATCAACAGAGTACATTGAACTTGATGATCTCATGTCTGAAGATGGCTCAGATGTTTGGCCTATGAACGAGTATGCTGATGCACAAGAAGGGAATAGTGACAGTGATGATGACTAGATACGGGAGTAGATCAAGTTCAAGAAACTTTACTGAATTAAAGGCATTACTTACCATGTCCAGATGAAACAAAAACCCAGCTTAAGTGCTTCAAAATAGCCCTAAAATTTGAATTAAGGATAGAAACGACAAATGTAAAAATTAAGTACTATGTATTGTTGAATATACAAATTGGGTACAATAGTTATGATAAAAAATTTAGCTAGACTAAACCGTGTTAAGTTATAGTTTATTGAGAAAGGCTTTATTGGTTGGGGCTTTTTTATGCACAGCATCAAAATTGACATGATAATTTGAACATTTTTAAATCACTACTCTCAATGGTAAACAATGCCTTTGATAATCTACATTGCCTCGTTAAATGTTTTTTACTGTTACTAATAAGTATTTCGTCTTGTGCACAACATCCATCTCTTTGTCTTGGATACACAGCATTTCGATAACATTTTCTATAATTTTAAGGACTCCTTTCAAATCATCTGCTCTTATCGTCAAGGTTCGCTCGCATCTTAATAAAAACCGTGTTTAATTGGTCTTCTTGTTTTTGAAGGGAATATAAGCAACATTATTATGAATTATGATCACAATGCACTTCAATACTCAAGGCCAGCGCACTGGAGCAAACTGCAACCCACTGGTAGAATTAAAACTAACTAATCACACTGTTATGTGTAGTATGACTGAACTGCAAACCGAATTTAGTTCACGTGAGTGAACATGTTTTACACAATATAGGCCTATTTGAAAATGTAGGCCTATTGGCATAAATTTCCACTTTAGAAAATATGAGCAAAAATAGCAAGATTGAACAACCTTATTGCTTTTCTCAAAGCCAACATAACTTTGATCCCCTTTGCTTTCTGATATAAATGCTATCTCGACTATATCATGGCCACTTGAGATGAAATATTTGTTGTATGGATAATTAGACTGTAGTCCTGTTATTATTATACTGACCCGTTCGCCTTGCACGTTATGGTGGTAAAAGCACTTGTCACAGGCAACCTTATTTTCTCAAAAGAAGGGCAATACAGAAAGCATTTCAGCGCCTCTGTCACAAATTTCCATCATTTATCCATAAATTACAAATATATTCATCTCCCAAATTGATATGTTATAATGATTCTCATAGACTTAAGTCATTTTCACCATGATCATAATATAAATCGTTGATGCTATTTCTCCATAGTCATTAAACGACTCTTGGCGTTTTATGACAGCATGTTTTACAGTAGTCGTTGAGATAAGTTGTCGGTCTATTTGCACACATATAGAATGCAAGGTTTCACTTCATATCTATTACTCGATAAGTTCTTACTCTATTGAGGCAATTCCATCATGACTGGTGATGTATGTGTCGCTGGACAGAATCTATAGCTTTAGAGAGGATCGCATTTCCATGTTTCGCTATTCGAACAAAGTCACTTTCTTTGTCAGCTGAATTGGACATTGTGAAAAGTGTCTTTTTTTCAGGCAAACGTACATCAAAGCAATAAAAATTCTGGCTTTCGTGCGCTGACCACTAACGCAAGTTATTTATACAGATATTTGGTTGAATAGATGCAGAAAATCATGGTGGATAAAGCTTGATAAGAAAACTATAACAGTTAGTGTGCTGATAAAAGAGAAAAGAGGGTCTTTCACGAAGCGTAAAAGCGGTATCGTGTTTAACATCTACGGAGTGAGAATGGTGAATCTCCACATGCAAGCGAAGTTTCTATCTGAAATCGTTCGTCACTGCATTCAGAGCAACAATTTTGAAAATTCCAATTCAGATGTCCTCATGCTCACTCGAGGTGCATCCATATTTAAAGAGTATGCTTTACCCATTTACGCCTATACTTCCTAGTCATATTTCACACTTTCAACAAAAATATAAAAAAAATACCGCTGGCGCTCGCGCATTTCCAAACATTTACCTAATGTCTATACTTTGTGATACCACGTTGACCTGCTGTACACCTGGAAATAATACTTTAACTTTTCAACCAATGTATAACGTCCCTCGAAGCACTTTCTGAGACTATGAAAACCAGGAAAATAAGGTAAAGGAATTACCATGAGCTACCAACTATATAAGCATGTATAAAAATTATTCGTGGATGTTTGATTTGACAACCGTGAACTTGGATCAAAAATTACCATCACTTGTCTTTTCCGGCGCTTTGGCCATGGTCACATATCGTGCGTGTTATGCTTCAGTTTCGTAAAGTAGGTCGTGCTTTCTTTTTTTTCCTTTGCGTGTGTGTGTATATGCATCAACCACATTGATTACCTTAATTTGCTGCATTGGCATGCATTCGAAATGGTCAGAAAGATGTCATCATTTGCATGTGTAAAGAAATGTGAAGCAGATTGAATCGGTTTCTCCTTACTTGTTGCCAGGACCACATAGATGGCATCTCGTAATTTCATGATTGCAAAGAATGCACCATATTCCACCTGTGCCTTTGGCTTTGCAGGAATCTTTTTGTGTCGCAGCTGCTCTTTGTTTTCTCCTTGGACGCCCATATACCGCGGACGAGTTCTTCCGTGACAGTGTGATCACGCGTGAACACGACAGAAAATGCCTGTTTAAAGTCTACGGTGCTCCGATATAGATATTGATGTCTTGACGGCAGTGTTATTCATGTTAAACAAATATTATACAAAGTTTAATACAAAAATATATGATAACTCAAGGTTAAAAATAACAAAGGAGAGTAGTGATGTCAAACACATTTCCGAAACGTACAATTAAAGTAAATATCAAGTAGACTTTATTCCAATAATTGAAGGTTTGCACTCGGCAGTAATTTGGGTGTAGTTTCCACATGCAAAACCCTTATAGATTTACAACTGAAGTCAGTTGCACTGATTACCATAATTCTTTTCTATTTGAAGTAAGGTAAGATGTAATACACCTTAAAAAGAATGGAGAAGAGTGAAAAAATACTGTAGTAAGCTGAAAGAGACAGGCAAACTGTATTTTTATTGAAAGATTATCTGTAGTATACCTAGGAGAGTAGACTAGCATTTCTTCGGGCTCTGCGACGTGTTTTGATTGACATCCGATGCTCAGCCAATAAAACTTCGAGAGTTGACGACTGACAACTGTCTTGCCACACCCGGTTCCACGCCTCTATTCGGAGGTTTCTTACTAGACGGATTTTTAGCCAACTTGACTTCCACATCGTCGCGCCCTCTATTGACTGCCAATCACTGATTTAGGCTAAAATTACGTCGCCCGCTAGACTAGTATGCACGAAGAGTGAATCCGTTTCTTTTGCTCGGGAACTTTGTTCGTTGGTTCGTTGTGTCAAAGCAGAAAGCTCGTGTTAGCCCCTGAAGGCTCTGGTTAGCTCTGTTCAACAGCGCCATCATCTTATACTGCGACGTGGTTGGACAACTATGAGCCAGTTTATGTGTTCATCTTGGTACAAAATAATGACCTTTACCACAGTTGGTTAGGAGAGACACTTCACAAGTTTTTAAAGCGGCATAATGCATAAGCTTGTCCGGCGTCCCAATATATTTATGGAATTCATGTCAAAACAAAGAATGAACTTCTGTATTAGACCAGGTGACCTTTTTCGGCAGGGCAAACGTTTCATTGTTTTATATCGAATGCACTTTAACAACATTTTTCTATTGAATGTAAAACGACACATGGTACATTTTCTATATCTTTTGTGGGGTCAAAGTTTTGGAATAGTTTGCCCAAAAACGTGCAAGAGGAAAGAACAAGATCTTCATTTCGAAGAAGCCTAAAAAATCACTTGTTAAATGAAGTTTAACAATGAAAAGAATATTCAGTGTTTAGTTTAATGTACTTTTATAGTACAGTTACTTTAAAAGAGGAGACCTTGCAATAAGCAGTTTATAATGGGAGAACCATTCTCGACTAGCACTTGTGCTAACTTTTGGTTCCCCCTTTAACAACATTATCTCCTGTTTTTCTATGTTTTTCTATTTTTTTTTCAGAACCTTTGTCTATGCATATGTCTACATTACATATACTTATTCATACTCTTTGCCTTTTCAGTGATAAATGTATCACAACGAAACTAAATCTATTATACCACATGTATTCTTATGTAAGATGAATATAAGTATGTAAAATAATATGCTTGCATAGCTGTAAGAACTTTGTACAAAATCATTGTATTCTCATACAAAATATTCATGTTATTGTATCTTACCCTATGGAATTTCATGTTATCATGTTATCATATTCACATGTATGTTATATTAATAAACTCAACTCAACTCAACTCAACTCAACTCAACTCAACTCTATTATACATTGCCAAATACCAGGCTCGCTGTCACGTGGATTGAAGCAAGCACCATTTATAAGGATTAATAAATACTGTAATCATTACATCATCTTATCTCAGTGAATTTAAAGGCCCCGTCACATTAGAGCGTATCGAGCCACGAATGCGGAACGAACTGAAAATGTGAAGATAATTATGTTCGCATCCGTTATGATAGAATATAGTTTGTAACATATTTGACGTTATGTGTATATTTATCAGCTATTCGTAGGGATTCGCAGAGATACGCTGAAGCCGTTTTTCATTTTGGACATGTTCAAAATTAGGAAACATTTTAGTGGTCCATGTTTGTAATAGAGAATTGTTTTGATCGAATCAAAAAGAAGTCGCGGCATTTGGTTTATGGTATAATGCGTATATACAATTGTCAAATCTCGCTTGTTTGAGTTGATTCCCGACGCCCGTTACACCTTACTTACTGTGGATTCTTTTTTTCAAGATTTAAACCTTATTGTTTATGATTTGTGTGTTTGTGTGTGTGTGTGTGTGTGTGTGTGTGCGTGAGTGTTCCTATCACAATAAGTGCCATTTATTAAATTGTTCTGTGACATACGACGTTCATAAAGAAAACGGTTAACAATTTTCATTTTGACACTGAATTTATCGTGTTTCTAAATGTTTTATTGTTAATTTGATTTTTGAAGTGCCAACAGGGGGACACTTACAGGTTATCCACTTACATATAGTAGGACCCTACAGACATACAATGTGGCAAGGTCATAATGCTGTTGCTGGTCTCTGCATGATACTATAAGTTTCTTTCGTCTTTCTTTCGTAGACAATATGCCTCGCCCCACTTTTGAATTATCAGTGATAAAGAAAGAAACCAACTGCATGGCATGTTTGATGGGATATGATAATATATAATTATGGCTTCGGGAGATATTATACATTATGCAATAAAGAGCCTTTAACCATTAATTCGGTGTGAGCCCCCTTCTAGGAAACAATGTGGCGACTAAAGCCCATTAAGTAATGTGCAAATAATTCAAGGTTTCTAGTGTTGGATCGATCAAAGTATAAGGGCTTATTATGCAATGCTGTTTTATATAAACTTTGCGTGTCAAAGTGTACCATTTTGCAAGCTTGGTATATCTACACAGTGTCTTTAGATACAAGCATTCGTCATTTTCAATCATTGCCATTGCTTCTTCAGTTCCAATTAGAATTTTTAGTTTTCTTATACACTATTTTACTCCGAGGCCATCATCCTCATCAAGCATTGTCACTTGTGCTCAATGATGATGGTCTCCTCAACCATGTTCCTCAAAATACGTAAATGTTTCTTTCATGTTCCATAATGTTTGTATGTTGTAGTAAGTTTACTGTATAGTTATCGCCGACTTTGTTATTACTTATAGAAAATAGTTAAATTGACCTTTATCCATTACTTTTGTTTAATGCATGGGGCGAGTCTATAAATGAGTGAATTTAGTTATCACTGACTTTGTAATTACTTATGTACTGTTAATTTGTGATTTATCAATCATTTTTTCTTTAAGTTGTACAAGTGGACAAATAAAACAAACTGAAATCATCATTATTGCGTCACATTTTGAAAGAAAATTTTGCAATTGAGTACGCTTTATGATGATGTCAAAACACACTGTTTATACATATGGAGCATATAGATGGATAAAGGTAAATGAATAATTACGATTTGAGGGCCTTTAAAGGGAGAGTCTCTTTAGAAGTTAGCACTGCTGTTGAAGGGTCCTATGTCATTACTTGTATGTAACTGCAGTACCCTTATGCATCAGTTCCTCTCCCATATTTCATCTGAGAGTGGACACTATAAGCAGCAGCATAGTATTTAGATTGTTTTATACCATAAAAATATCAAATAGATATGCATATCTTTATACCTAAAAAAGGTGGTTCCCAATATCGTGCAAGATAGTTTGCTATGTACAGACTGACATCCCGACGCTTGTCCGAATCAGCAACAGCTGGAATAGGGCCCTATGTATGCGAACTTGATTATTCAGGTACCGAGTGTATATCTACATTGAAAAGTGCATGTCCAGGATAAGAGCGTAAATGAGATATCAGCTTATTTATACAGTTACAAGGTCCCCTGCAGGGGAATAGCCAACGCAATCCATGTGCTCACAAGAAAGTTAATTAATGGCCAATATTGATAAACACGTTATTCAATATTTTTCAGGCCCTATAACTCAACGAACGGAATTCGAACTCAGGACCTCTAAGACTCATAACGATGGGAGAAAACGAGAAAAGAAGATGCCGCTTATAGACATGCATCTGTATTGAGAATTTATGGGTAGTCTTGCAGCGGTGGCAAGGTACTACTGCAAGGGGTTGTTGTATGATTGTTATTTCAACAAGTACTGCTCCTCTCATGATGGAGGAGTTTGTAAGTTGATAACAAAGCCTTTGGGCCTGTTTCACTTACATAAAAAGATCGCACTTGGTAAGTGCGACTTATAGCGCTAGTCAATCCTATAGCTTAAAATCGGCTTACTAGAATGTGTTTTACAAAGTTAATCTTAGCCTTTATAGACTGACTTATGTAATTATAAACTTTAAGTAAGATAATAGACCATGCGTAAAGTTAAGCATGACTTGTGAGACTTACGCATGTCAGGACTTGGAGCTCTGGGAAACAGGATTTAAAGTTGTGCACAAAATATACGCACGATTTTGGGAGTTGCGGATGTTTTGGGGACTTACGAACGACTTTATTGCACTTATTTTTCTGTAAAACATCCCTCTCCAATGATCACATTAATTTTGTCTTCCAGAAAAGATGCGTTCCAGAGGCTCGCACGAGTCCCAAATCCACAAATTCGTGCGTAACGTTGTGCGCATGCGTGTGTCGCATGATTCTTCCGAGCCATGTACGGTACAGTATCTTGAATCGTGAAGCCCTGCAGATGAGTAAAACTGTTTAAAGGACAAGTTCACCTTCATAGACATGTGGGTTGAGTGAATGCAGCAATATTAGTAGAACACATCGATAAGAGTTTGAGGAAAATCGGACAATCCGTTCAAAAGTTATGAATTTTTGAAGTTTCTGCTCATAAGTCACGGCTGGATGAGAAGACTACTATAGCTTGTGATGTCATATGAGTACAAGTTTTACTATATAAAGAAAGACAAGTATAAAGAAAATTCAAGATATTCTCACTTTTCTCACATTATAAAAGAACACTCGACTTCTCTCTTTCAGATGTCAGGGGAAATAATATTACCCCTAACATACGTCAGTAACATGTCGAAGAAATGTGCACTTTATTCAAAAAGTCAAGTTTTGTGAAATTCTCTTTTTATTTTCCTTATATTGTTGTACGCATGTGACATCATACACTGTAGTAGTCTTCTCCTCCAGCAGTGATTGCACAGATACTTTAAAGATTCATAACTTTTGAACGGATTGTCGGATTTTCCCCAAACTTTCACTGATGTGTTCAACTAATATTGTTGCTTTCACTCAATCCACATGTATATGATGGTGAACTTGTCCTTTAATTCGAAGTTAAGCATTTTTCTTGGCCTAGCTGGATAGCATCGGTAAACTCCTCGCATGAACATTAAAGGAGCTGTACAGTACTGGTTGAGGTGGGGATTCATGTTTTTTTACAATCTTAAGTGAGATAATGAGAAACCTCTTTTGAAATATGAAAGAGTATGTAACTTTAAGAAGGATTCAACGTTTATTTGATGAAAATCGATTTTCAAATGGCTGAGATATCAAAAAAAGTGACAATAATAAAAGACTACATGCCACAACTTTATCAGGATCTCTTTGTTTAACCTTGTTTTTGGATATTTCGGCCACTTCAAAACCGATTCCAATCAAATAAACTTTTGATACCCCTTAGAATTGCATGCTCTTTGGCATCTCATATCATAGAGTGATTTCTGAATATCTCGCAAAATGTTAAAAGCTAAATTCTCTCCTCGACCAGAACTGTACACACTCTTTAAGTGCGATGCTAAATCATCGACCATTAAGCATGATTAAAGTATAGGTTTCATAAATAGTTTGCATGATACAAACCAATGAAAGAAATTATGAGGACTGGTGATGTTCTCATCGCTGCCCGTATATCAATGGGTGAAAACGTGAAATTTACGGTTCCATAAAGTTCTTAATTTATTTCTTGTACATTTTTTTTAAAACTTTAACCATGCATGTATGCATGCATGATAACATGCATGATGACATTTCAGTATGAGTCCTCATCATAGTCTATATGCGACTACAATATATTCCAGTGTAATTGAAATGTTGGGTCAATCATGATCGAGTTCCAAAATGCACTGTAACACGTGTAAGTGCCGTGTGTTTACTGTAAGAGTAAAAACTTTTCTTGCAAAGAATTTCTTGCACTTAGTCAATTTTAGCTAGGTTGGGGAACTTTACTGGTCTATGATTTTGTGTATGAAAGTATTCAATATCCGCAAAAAGTGTTACTATCATTCGCCATACCATGCCGAAGTATATCGCCTGCTGAACTCTATTACCTTTAGTCAACTTGAACATGGAGTGGAATTGCACTTAAAATCCCCTCACAGCTGTCTCAGGAAGACCATTATACCAGAAGTCATTGACATTGAACACAAGTAAATTGCCTTCGGTAGTGAGAGGGTTAAACGGTTACATCATGATTCTCTTCATCGTATTTACATTCAATGAAAGAATCATGACGTTAAGCTGCCGAGAGAAAAAAACGCATACTAAAAAAAAAGGGGTTCAACTTTGCACCTTTACTTGTGACACAAAAGTGAAGCACCTTTATGGGTGCAACTTTGCACCTTTCAGACCAGTGAGCGCCTTCAAAGGTGCAACTCGAAGGTGCTACAATAATTATTGTGTCACACGTAAAGGTGCGAAGTTGAACCTATTTTTTTTTTTCATAGAGTGAATTGGCAACTGTTGTTGATGTTTGAAGGATTATATGCACAGTGGTACTTGGCCAAGCAATAAATATTAATATTCGAGTGTATGTTCGTTCACACAAATAAAAAGAACATGTGGTACTAACATACAGACAAACATGCACATGATCATTATAATTAGGTATGTGTCATATTGGATATCATCATTCGTATAATAGACGAATTATCAAAATGTGCATGGGCACACATTGCGTTCAGAACTTGGATTTGCAGCCCATAAGTATAATCGTTGGAACCACCATAACGATATACACACACACACAAATGATAATAATTATCAGCATTCTTAATATGTCAAGAATTTGATACTGCGATTACGCTTCCAGATATTCATAACTTATGAACAAGATGATATCTGATACTGATTCATTACACCACAATGTAAACAATATTTGGTCGAGACAGTCGCTTATAGGTACCATATTTGAACAATCGAATTGCTTTATGCTACTTGTCTTATGCTATAACGGTACATCTGTGCATAATGATATAATATCTTCCAGCGTAATTGACAGACATCCCCCTTGTTTGTATACTGTCGATATTGTTTTTCTTTTTTTACCATGTTCTGAAATGTACTCTGGCAGACAGCCAGGTGCGAATTCATTATCTAATGAGGTATTTTTTCAAACGATTTTTGACTGACAACCAGTCAAGACAGCAGATGTTTTGAACTGATGACAATATATTCCTTTTCTCCCAAAACTTAATTCGAAGTGTTCCCTCTCGTATATGGTGCAGTACTTTTATAATTGACATTACTTTATATTTTTTCCTCTTTATTTATGTGTTCTTTTATACGATTGTACTCCATACAATATTGATGCATGATTGTACAACAATTCATACAATTGATGACAATTTTATTCTGTTACATATCCTATTGAAAACGGAATGCAGAAATAAACTGAACTTAACTGAAGTACTTTTATCACTACTACCACTATGTCTATACTACTACTATCACCAAAATAACAAGCAGTATTACAACACTTACTATGCGATACATTTAGAATGCTGCTACTCCACTCTTTTGCTACATCTGGACGGAGGAGCAAGCCGAGGAGAAACCAATTCTGTGGAGGCGCAAAAGCCAAGTTTCATTACATGGTTGCAAATGCCCCCCAAAAGAAAACAAAACAAAAACAAAAACAAAACACCCAACCAACCAATCAAACCGATAAATACAAAATAAAATAGAATAAAAACCCACATCTGTTACTTATAACTGCTCTTGGCTTCGTGTGTAGCGTTAGTGGAACCAGAAGGCATATGCTGTGAGGGAGACTTAAAGCTGAAACCATTTGCATGCTCAATATCAAAGCTGAAATGTATTTCTTTCCTTTCTATGTATTTTTATAGCATTCAAATCTCTTTTAAGTTGACTTCCAATGGGATAAGAAAACTTACTTATTCCAATGTAGTGATTACATTTGATTTTGTTATACATACTTCATGATAACCACTGACTTAAAGGACGTCCCATTACCTTCTCCACATTGCCATTAATAATTATGATATGTCTATATAATAATGCATATTATGACGTATTTATAGGACGAGTAAACTCCTATTAAAAGACCCACGACGATGTTTGTTTGTTGGTTTGTTTTTGTTTACTTTTGTTTTCCTTTCGAAGATGAGGCCACCATGAATCGTCATCAGATGAGTTCACCACTTGATAGAATCACCCAACATCATGCCCAAGATGTAACCAAAAGTGAACTATCAACCCTCCATTGTTCCAACTTACGTCTTGTATCTCACCAACACGTGATATGAAGATGATAATCGATGGATGATCAATAGCAAACGTGGATGGGACATCAGGTATCGAGGAGCGATATACTTATCGCTCCTTTCAATATACATACCACAAACATCAAATACATGGCATTGACTGATGTAAGTAAGCTCATAAACATACTCGAACTCCGGCAGACGATCTATCAAAATAACCTTTTGGTATGACTGTCAAACAAAACAGAACAACGGAAAGAAAAAAAAAACGACAGAAAAAAAAAATCATGACTTCTCCGCGTGATATATTAGGCGATAAAGTCGCATGCATGCTCAACACTGATTTGCTCACAGAGGTGACACCGCCAAAGAATGATGTCTGATTAGCCAGTGGATCACGTACATGTGGCGAATAAACACTAGTGTTAGTAACCTGCCAGAATCTGATAATATATGAACTTGCCCTCGTGGACGCACACACACGCACACGCATACAGAGAGCCCCGTGTCGTAACAGAATATACTAAAATAGTACAAGGCAATCACAGTGTACTCTATGGTTTTGAACATCAGACACACCGTAAACCAAGCCGCCTGTTTACTCATGACAAGTTAATCACAGTTCAAATACAAATACAGACACTGATATTGTCAATTAAGGAAATTGTCGTTCTCATCACTTTTTTTTTCTTTGCTATAGGCAAACAGTTTGAAGCATGTCATTCCTGAAGTTGTTTAGTCTTCTTATGTAAGTTGACCCTGATTCGGTTGAAATCAGCTGACATCTGCTAACCAAAATACATGGCGTAAGATATTATAACAGGTAGGAACAAAATACATGGCATAAGATATAATAGGTAGCAAACATGCGTGTGGATCTTTGAAAGCTTGTTTTGGGGGCGGTTTTTAGGTTTGTAAGTGTAAAAGCTAGCTGCTTTTCAAGTAGTCGTTTATAATAATTCTATAGCAATTTCCATAAGAAAAAAATGGCAAAATAAATTTTAATAAAATCATTTCTCAAACTTAACAGGAAAAAAATTATCTGAATGAAAAAAAATCCCAAACTACTTTGCATAACACAAACATGAATATCAATGAACAAAATATTATGATTTCGCATGAATTTGGTTTTATCTCTTTGTATGAGGGAAGATTTCCACTATCAACTATCAGAGTGGCACTTATTATAGACCAAATATATATATATATATAAATTAATATCATGGGTATATTATTATCATGCAGTAGAAAAGTTCACAACGAGAAGCAAATTAAAGCACATGGCGTATGTAATACAAAATATATAGTATAATCTTTTATATAATATATAGTATACAATATGATAGATAATATATAATATATATGATATATAATATCATAATATGACGCGCGGTCCCTTCTCTCTAAAATGGCACATCACCACATGGCCTGGGTCATTTACGACTTGTCTTCTGTTCATCTTGGTGTGTTGTTCAGTAATGATTATAGGCCTAATATATTGACCAGCAGTTCTGTAATCACCTTATATAACTGATAAGCTTTAAACATACAATACATAACCCACATCATCATTAATCATAGTACATGCTGCTAATCATGCTACTTCTCTTATTCTGCTACCATGAAAATCATAACGATAATGATAATACGACTATACATGCATTACCGCATGATCACTTCTATTTTTATAATTGTCGGAACTCATTATTCTGATACTGTGATGATTATACGAGCTACAAAACAACCGTGCATATCCATCACCTTGACTTTCAGTTTATTCATCTAAATAAATCATTGTTTATAGGGCAAGTCGAAGGCAAAATAGTCTAGTACATGCATACGGACTTTGAATAAATCATCTTAGCAAATTATCTATCAGTGCCATCCCATACGGAACATACCTGGGATTAATATATCAAGCAGACATCAACCCGGAGATAGAAATCGATAGCAAATCTCATGTTTGTTTACCAACAGGTTTGACAATGATTCTTCGTGAGGGAAAATACATACAGCTATGAGACAAAGTCTATGACATTTACGGCCTTTTGCTTCTCAAGAAAGAGTGCGATTTCTTGAGTTGAAGGACCCATGATTATGCGTGACTTGACGAGGTTGTATTGATAATATGACATAATAAGAATCTGCAGGTAGTGAAGACTTTTAGTTGATCTGGGTCTTGTGAGAATACGAGCAACATTAATACTTATACATTCATGTACTTCAATATAGTATAATGATAATAATACCAAACATCTCGTATATATTTTTTTAATTTTGCTATGCTTTGTGTTTCCTGCATGGTTGACTTTGAAGAGGGTTCACAGTAAGAATCCAGATAGTAGCAACTTCAATGCAATTAAGACACACACACACACACACACACACACACACACACACACACACACACACGCACACACACACGCACACACACAAACATATATAAGAGCGAAAAATTAAACATTTATTTCAGAAAAGATAAATATCTCATATCGGTATAGAACACACGAGCCTGCATGAGAGATTGTCGGCATGGTCGGCGCTCTAACCACCAACAAAATCAAATATACTCATCTATTTCTATTTCTTCGTTTTCTTCGTTTTCAACAAAACATAAATCAAAATGTTAAATGCACATCTATAGGTCTACTAATCAATAGTCATCTTTCCCTGTCTCAAATGATGCGGTAGAGAATCATTCTCCTTAATTCATGTATCAAAAAGAACGAGAAAGAAGACATTCTGAAACGTAGTTTAATACACCGGTCATTATTGCCAACATGAAACTTCTGAAAATGTAAATGTAAATGATGATGATATCATCACTTCATAACTTGTCTTAATCCACGTATCAATAGTTTGTAAAATATCCTGAAATTTTTGTAATTGTTGTTTTGTAATTTAATTATGCAACAGCCTTAGATGATATCCGAATTTTCATAGTGATTTTGAAAATATTCAACCTGGAATAAAAGGCTTAACACGTTTATAGCAGAAAACTGAATTTAAAGTTCGTCAGTTATTGTTTTTTCTTGTTGTTTTTTTACTTGATCAATGGAAAACTGTGAAGGGATACATATATCATTTAACATTTTTATAACTTCCTTATTTTTAATCCGATTTTGACATAATTTTCAATGTTGCTTTCTTGCAAATTGTTTGCATTTGAAAAAAAAAAACCTCAGCTATTTCTGGTTAAAAAAAAATGCCTTTAATAGTAAAACTTTCTTTGAAATAAATGAATAATCTTGTACAAAGGACCGGTGATCAACATCCTCTCATCGCTCCCGTACATTCGACTGGGATAAGATTATGATAATACGATGGCGAAACTCTCTCGAATCTAGTCGAAATTCTCCTTCCTTCGTTTTTCCACAACATGAATGCGCCAAATATTGACAAATCTACTTAAAGCAGGTGCTGTTACCTGGCACTCTCAAGGCCGCACCAGGTAATTCTTGGGGTTTGTCATTTCTAGGGGTGCCTTTAGTGAATGTGTGTGTGTGTGTGTGTGTGTGTGTGTGTGTGTGTATGTGTGTGTGCGTGTGTGTGTGTGTGTGTGTGTGTGTGTGTGTGTGTGCGTGTGTGTGTGTGTTGGGAGGGGGTATAGGTCGGGTGGTATTGTATGCTAACAATCCTGGGTCTAAGTACGGAAATGAGAGCCTGGGAACTGACTTGCCGCAAATCAATGCATTTCGAAGTCTTTATAGACACTGTTTGATTACATAACGACACCGAACAATGAACAGTGTTATAAAAACAAAGCAAGAAGAAATGATACCACAGTATCTCGGCGTATATAAAACTATTAGTCTATTTTGGACCTAAGAGATAGCTATAGCCCATCTGAGAAGTCAATACTTGATCGGTGATGCCCTTCCTTAATCACGAGTTGGAGGCATGATCCAATAATGTGGACCTTCTTTAGATCCTTGAAGCCATGCAGACACCTGCGTATACATACCCCCTTTTTTTCCTCCCAAGGTATAGATGTCCCGGGGAGGGGGGGGGGGGGGGGGGGTCAACCGGAGTCAAACACTCCTTGGTCTGAAGTCACACCTCGTTGTGGAGACACTGAAATCACGCACCATGCACTGTTGTGATTTTCTAAATTCTACTCGTGATAAAGAATGATACAGTATACATTCTTATATTGAGTTCATCCATCATCTTGGCAATATATGTCGTATGATAAAAAGGTGCCCTATTGTGTATGTCCTCTTTTTTAATCAAATTTACGAGGGAACACTTTTTCATTATGACTGTTCAGTTGGGAGTTTCATGTATGGTGACACATTTTATTCCTTTACATTATTAATCTTATTCAGTTAAAAAAAAACAGCCACAAGCCGTAGTTGGTAGGGCCTGTAAAAAATAATGTTTTATAGTATAGATCTCTCCGAGTAACAAAAGTTCTGTCATTACTATCTGTGTAATACATTATGCTGGGCTTCGGAAGACTTTTTTAACATTGACGAGAAAGTGATCAAATCAGTAGCGTTGGTGTAATAAGACCCAGGTAAGATCTTCTCAGCTAATTGTCCAACTTTGAGTCACTTTCATCAAACTTTTGGCATACCCGAAGGTACTTTCAAAATCATGTCTCAGTAAAAAATATTTGCCAGTGTGACAAAAGCTTGGAGAACTCTTCATACAATATTGAAGATGCCAAACTTTAAACGATACTGTTAGTTAAAACTTTGACATCTTACGGTGATTTGTTTACACAATATAACAGCTGATGATGAAAGCGGACTAGCAAATCTTGGAAATGTTGGTTTATGATACTCCTAAAGAGAAATCCCGTTTTTCGCGTTGAGTTGGCCTTTGGACTTGATCCTTAATCTGCCAGTGAACAGTGCTGTAAAACGGGTTCTGTTTTTGTTGTTTTGTTTTGTTCTGCTTTTTGTTCGTTTGTTTTGTTATTTATCTTTCTTTTTTTTTGGGGGGGGGAGGGATTAGGGAATAGTTCTTCACATGAATCTCAAACCATTTCTTCCTCCGCTTATACTTCTGGTCTTGACACTTATCAAAAGCTACAGCACCTGTTTGTTGGTGTGTTTGTTTGTTCATTTTTAGCCACGCTTTTCTGGAATTTGCTTTTCTGAGCAGCAGCGAGCCAGTTGGATTAGCCTAATTTGAAACTCTGCCATGCAGGGACATCTGAATTATCTATTGTTTGGCAAGCTTTTGCGTTATTTTATGTAAAAAAGATAGAAAGGCAGAAGTTTTATCGAAACCATAGCAGACACGAAGGAAGCTATCATTACTTGAAGGTTCACAATCAGTGAATCAGTAAGCACATTATGCACACAAAGTGATACTAAGCTTTTTTTTTGTCACAAGTTGAATTCAATCGATTTTTACCCCCCCCCCTCCCAAAAAACCCAAACAAAACAAAACAAAACAAAATGAACCCCATATTAAGTCCTCCACTGATATCAAATACACGAAGAAAGAATTTTCCTTGTCATGCTGTTGTTATTCTTGTAAAAACTAACCATTATAGGTCCCATAGGTCTACGAGGCTGAAATTATATTAATAGAGATGGTGTTGGTGATATCATTATTAGTTGTTGCTATTGTTGATAACGGTAAATGGGCCAGGTGTGATAAACTGTCGTCCATATCATGATTTTATCATATTATCGTGTACAAACCAACTTTGAATGGATATGTGGTTGCCACGTCACGTGTTTCGACACCCACGAGTCCTGCAGCCCATTGTGCAAGAGTCATTATCATGTCATGAGTTATGCCCACGAGTAATACAGCCCATGAGCTCGACACGAGGCCAACAATGCCCACGAGACCGATACATTAAGCTCTCGTGGGCCTTTTTTGCCTATCAGTGTCGTATTCGTGGGCCTTATTTGCCTGATGCTGTCGGACTCATAGGATTTATTTGCCTATGTAGTGTCAAGTTCACGGGCTGTATGACTCGTGGGCTGACTCATGGACCTTTTTGCAATGTCGAACTCGTGGGCCGTTTGACTCGTGGGTATCGGTCTCGTGGGATGACCCCAGATGCTTTCATTGTCTATTCTCCCTATGCAGTAATCACGATAATAAATTTGGTGTATTGTAGAGCCGGTTGTCACGCTTCTTTTTCATGATTCCTCGTGCCACCAATATATTCATGTTTTATGAATAATAAAATGGCTTGTCATCGCTGTTATCCAATTAGCAACTGAACAGCCCGAAACCGCCCGTCTTATTACTTATACTCCCATGTAAACAACGCCCGAAACCGTCGTCTACTTTTTAAATAGTTTTATGCTTTACAATTCTTATTGTTTTCATACAGTTAGTCATTTGAAAGAGGTCAAAAGTCAACAAAAGTATGTCAGAATTACTTCTGATGTGACACACCATTCTCTTTGTAAAGTCTTAATAGGCTATAATAAACATAATTGATAACAGACAAAAATAATTATGCAGTGAGCTATTTTACATAACTTAAAAAATTGTCGAAATGAGAGTAATATTTCTGCACCTTCTATCAAAGGGAACCATATAGGCCATTAATGTACGGAATTTGCAGTTGCTAAAGGGTTAACATGCATTTTATCTATATATTGCGTTGTTAACATGCATTTTATTCATACATTATCATTCAAAATCTTCAGCGATCACGTATTTAAAGTATATTGATTATATTGGCCACTTTGCTTGTTGGCCGGAATGCGCGGCAGTTTTGTTTTCTATAAGTAGCTAAAGGCGAAAACAGTACTGATAGATTATGATAGAAATTAAAGTATCATCATTACGCTGTTAAAACTGTATCAGAGAGAGAGAGAGAGAGAGAGAAGAGAGAGAGAGAGGGAGGGAGAGAGAAGGAGAGAGAAACAAATCAGTGGGAGTGGAGTATTCTCAAGGATCATATACAGCATGCTTAATCAGAACTAAACAAAAATACCGCAACGTCAACACTTCACTTGAATCCACTAACCTGAATGCCAGGCTTTTTATAGCTTTTTGACTCCAAACTTAGCACATCCAGAGATTACGACTACTATACTTGATTAAGTAAACATTAAAATTCTCGCTTGACCTATATATAGACCAGAGATACTATTTATGGGTACAAATATACCATTTTGTATATTTGTCTTCTATTATACTTTGATATCATGCATCTTTAGTATAATGATATATATTTGATGTAATTTTAGCTCTCATTCATATACTTCTCCGAAATTTACATAAGAATTCCAATTTGCTTTATATACATCGGATTAATATCTATAGTTGACGTCTGTTTAAACAAAGTTTAATTTGTAGAGGCTCGACACTAACTTTTTTTCTTTGATGGACCGTTCGGACCACCAAAATTGTCACAAGTAAGGAAAACATGAAAAATTAACTATTTAAACAAGCTAAAAACATTTATAAAACATCCAAAATAATACAATAAACCATGATAATGTAAAGTTTGGCAGGTATGAGAATGTGCTTCATACAACACATATATTAAGCTGCGAGTAAAAAAAAAAGAAAAGAAAGACTTAAGAATAACCAATAATTGACTAAAACAACAAAATTATTATAAACTATGATATAATTACGTGAAAAAATGACAGGTATAACGATAAAGAATTTCAAATACCACGTATATGCACTGCGACCATGCAAGTTCACTTCTTATCGTGCAATATAGAATTGATCTTTTGATTCTTTTAGAGATCGCAATATACAATGTAGGGCTATTCATAAACAAATTTGCACTTGTGAAAGGGGAACTCTTATGGATTGTGAGTCAAAGAGCTAATAAGAAAGCTATGTACTTCTGCATAATGAGTATGCTAAAAACCACAATGATTATTCATTCCGAGGTAGGTCTATATACTCTCTAAAAAAAATCGAGTGAAAATTTTCACTCTAAAAAAGAGTGAATACAAAAAAGAGTGAATTTCGAGTGAAATTGGAGTGAATTTTGAGTGAAAATGCTCATTTTCACTCATTTTGGAGTGACGTCCGCTCTTTCAAGGAATATCAGGAATATAGGCCTATATATAGATAACAAACAATGATTAATTATGATGAGGTTAACCATGAGGCATATATAGCAATGGTATAGACTACAGATACCTGGATGAGGATAATCAATTATCATTGCAATGCAATGGACCAAGGTCTTCAGGATCCATTATAGGCATGTCGTTTTCCTTTTTTTTATGTCGCGTCACTTCCTATACTCCTTTGAATACAGAACAGCAAACTTGCAATATATTGAGTAGCATAGCCATAACACAGATAACAAAGATGTTGCTATAACCTGACTATGACTTCTGGGGGTAAAGGGACTGTAGTTGCTAGATAAATCCACCAAAGACATCATGTTTTGTTTATCATACTTCTGTGTATAAACCAAAGGAGCAGTGATGAGGTGATGCCATCATGCTCTTGTCTGCTTGTCATCGATCAAGCATTTTCGTTGCGAAAAATATTAGTAATGTACGTCTTAGTGAAAACATATAAAACGTTAAGATTCCACACCTGAATTCATTATTTAATGCTCGATTTGATCAAGCTTCTGCGTGATAATTCTCGTCTCACTGAAAAAAAAAAAAAATCTGTCTGAATAGGGAATGGAATGTATCTGGCAGATAAATGCAGCAACACCGCCTCAAACCAAACTCAATATTCCAACATTCACTTCGGAGCTATGCGCGAATCATAATATTCCATCCTCAACTACTAAGTATAGAATTATACAAGACATCTGTTGTGAGGTGGTCTCTTTCCACGAGTTGTCTATGAAAGTATGTTAAATCTGATCACCCTCAGTTATGGGCCATAGAAAATGAATGATCAGTTTATCAGTGCGGTCCAAATACTGGTAGTTTTGGGTAGTTATAAGTCACGTATTTATAGAAATATTTCCAGACATTTGGCGATTTTATGAAATCATGAATTACTACGCTTTATACTAGCTAGCATATATAATTTGATTAACTTTCGAATCTCATGAAGCATTTATGGAATCTCTGTTGTTAATGATATTAAGAGGCAACACGTTAGGTGTCGTGTGAGAACAATAATAGGCGGCACTTATACAAATTCATATGAATGATTGATAACATGTCATCAGGTCTTACTTGAATTCGACAGCAACTACCCAAATCAAATTAAGGAGTCATCACTGATAATACCTTGATCAAACTGATTGTGATCACACTCTGAATTGATGCTATTTCACCATCTGCTCCTTGGAAGCTGGGAAAGCATCTAAAAAGCACGGTGGAAATCACGCAGCAGTAGCATGCAAAGTTCGCCAAATGTGATTATGACGTCATCCCAGCGTTCAAGCCATGAGAGGAAAATGAACATTGAATGTGCGGCATGAAACTCGGTACACACT
Source organism: Diadema antillarum (assembly GCF_040938485.1). Classification (NCBI taxonomy): domain Eukaryota; kingdom Metazoa; phylum Echinodermata; class Echinoidea; order Diadematoida; family Diadematidae; genus Diadema; species Diadema antillarum. Next base: position 814,038 of record NW_027271136.1, read on the forward strand.
CAACAGTCGCTAGCATTGCAATCCGTTCTGCAAACCTCTCTACTTTCATACGAATGTGTGTGGCGCTATAGTATGCAAAATATACGATGTCAACAAACTTTTGTCGTTTATTTATGCTAATGAGATGGGCGGCGTCCACAGTTCTGGCTTTTGATTGGCCCTTCTCTCATCGGCTGGAAGGCCGGATGCACGTGCTCGCAATGTGGATGTGTCGCGCGAGGTCATGTTGGGTCGTGTGTGTTCCATCGTATGATGCGTGGAAATGCAGTGAACAGTTCCCCTATTTTGAACACAATGGAAATGAAAATGTGGTTCTCAACCTCAACCCTCCCCACCCCCTTTTCGATTTTCATCGACTAAGGATGTCAGATGCCTGGAAATACCAGTATTGTAAATGTTAATATCTTTCTCGCTCTCGCTCTCTTTCTTCTCCCGCCCCCCCCCCCCCCGGGAAAAAAAAGGGGGGGGGGGCGGAGGCAATGGAGGGGGGGGGGGGGGGGGGGGGGGGAGTCTGCCCGGAACAGGAGAAATATTAAGTACAGTGTATGTGGATGTAGATTTCTTTCGGCTTCCAAGCCGCTAGCTAGTATAAACGCTCTTACCTCTTGTGATTCCGTTTCACATCTCCTTTTGGCTCCCCAGACGAAAGACTTGGGCGAATTGTTCGTTGAACAAAGCTGGTTCAACACAGGTAGAGGCTAACAACTGTGAGGTTTCTCAACGTTTCATCAATGCGGAACCATTAATCAACATGAACTCATTCTGATTTTCTTTGTGATGATACCAGGGTCCGTCGAACGCGCATAGTACATGATATACCAGCCACTTTTGTCTCTTCTCCGTGCTGCATCGCTCTGCTCTGCGCGGCTCGACGAAGAGTTTCGGTGAGTAAACAGGAATTTCATCTCTCGTGGAGAAGTCAGCATTTTCATATTCTTCTCCTTTTTGTTTCTCTCAACGCATTTGACTGTAGAATCTGGTCAAGGTGCTATTTCTCGCTGATTGTTACTGGTGAATTTTCATTCAATGTGTCCGTTCAATCAATAATTTTTTATATTTCAGGGGTCAGTTTCATTTTGTTCTAATGTTCTACATTATTTTGGTGACATCAATTGACTTGCACATGCCGTAGGCCTAGTTACATGCACTGACACAGATGCCCGCATGAAGAAAGAATATTCTCTTACTATTGGAGAAAGACAATATGACTACATAATATAAATCACCAGCGGTCATGTACAGGACATGATATAGAGGTCTACTGTCTAGGCGTATCAAAGTTCGCTCTCTCGTAGTGAGTCACACTGCACTATCTACGGCGATCACACACATTTTTAATTGATTTGTAGTGGATCGCTACCAAACTTTCTCCGAGTTTAGAGCGTTTTAGCTCTATCGCTAGTGTTTCACTTTCCACGCGTACTAGTATTTGTACCAGCATTCAATCAACGAAATCGCCGAGGTAGATTGATAGGATTGTGTGTATGTTTGCGCGTTCTACATCCATGGTAAGATGTTTGAAATATTAAAATATACGTGGACTTGTATATACCATTCTACATTCCGAATCAGACGGTATTCAGAGCATCGCTAATCAGAACTACCGTCTTCATCAACATTATCCGAAATGGGCACAGAGTCCATGAATAATCTGCTATCGACTATCGACACATGAAAAAGTGTATAAAGATGTCTGGTTTATTCATTGACAACTCAAGAAGATACCAAAAAAAAAAAAAGGTTTTATACGCGTAGTTGCCCCCCCCCCCCCCAACATCAGCCCCCTCTTTATCATATTTTTATATTGATGATCACACAACCGAATGCAATTTTGCACTTGGTGAGTCATAGATTCGACGATTAGAGAAGGTGCGATTCGTTCATTCATTCAACCTCTCCTTTGTTTTCAAGGTATACTTTTGGATGTTTGTGCACGTGTATTTGTGTTTCTAGTCCCGCGCATCGTAAGACATGACAGTGGATTCCGAGTGCGACCTGCTCGCAATCGTCCAATCAAAATGCGCGTTTGCATCACACCCACTTAATCCCAGCGGTTGTCGCACGAGCAGTCAATCAGAACGCAGAAAATCGACACACCTCCGGTGCGTGTCTGAAAATCAGCTGATACGCGCTTGGCAAGGTAGAAACGAGGCGTAGTACACTGTACTAAGTATGTGTAAATGCAGGGAAGTGAGATTTATGAGCAAGAGTTTACATCAGCTTGTGAAACTGAATCATTATTGTGAATGATGGAAGGAAAGGAGTGACAGATGATGCAATAGCTGCCATGAGATACTGGAGTTAGATAGACAATTATAATAAGAACATCATTTGTAATGCGCCATCGATCTAGTGGCCTATTCTGAGGCGCAGAGGGACATACAAAGAGAATAAACATACATTATATAGTTGTACATAAGAAGGTTGAAGAACAAGAAAGAGATAGATATATATATATATATACGCGCAAGCAAAACAAGATGCGAACAGATATGACTTCAGGAGCTTTTTAAATGTTTCAATGGTAGATAGATAGATAGATAGATAGTTGTAAACAAACACATTTGCTCATTTTTCCACAGATTGATAGATGGATACATGTAGACACATACATACATACATACATACATACATACATACATTATACATAAATCAATTATTATACACATACAGTCATACTTACAAAAAATATACATATACCGGCTTGTATATTTATTGATGGATAGGTTGACAGATCAAGGGAGAGAGAGAGAGAGAGAGAGAAAGAGTGAGAGGAGATACAGAACTGCGTAATTGATAGAAAGCACTTGCTTGGAGTGTGAGAAAAGGGTTTCATAAAGGATGGGAATGGCTGTGCATAAATGTAGGATTTTTTTTTCTGTGAAGAAGATAAAACATTAAAAGCAAAGACACATTACACAAAGGCATGAGCTCTGGATATGGTATTTACAATATGAACCATGAATCAAAATGATCGTGATGGGATATAAGCTCTCAATACCTGGCTTACCCTCTTTCACTTTCATCCTCGACTCAACTCCTACCAAGGAGGTACAAGGCAAAACCTCCTTGCTCCTACACGCCTCCTCCCGGTCACTGTGTACACGCCTGGAGGTGCGCATACATTGACCTTTCCTAGAGCTTGCTGGGAAGCAGCGCTGCATCTGTATTCTGCCGTCGGCTGAAGGAGGCACACTTCAGGATAGATATACCAACTTGTTATCAATTAGTTATTGCTACATTCAAGAGCGAGCTTCGAGGATGCGAATTATTATGATTGATCATATATCAATTTCAACCATGCTCTGATAATTCCTGTGTGATCAGTATTGCGTGCGCAGAGCACGAAAGATCGGCAGACAAGCGACCACGTAGCTTGTGGGCATCCCACCTACAAAGCGCATCTTCGCCTGGACAAGTACAAGGCACAGTGAACAGTATACAGGTGGGCGCACGTATACAAACGATGGATGGATAGTGGTGGGATGGAGTGCAATCTTCTAGCGTGATGCGCCGTGCATCCATATATGCACAGCTGTATAAGCTACTAGTACTAGTATTCGGAGTATTCGCCCAGACTTGTGAATATGCCTCATGCATGCTTCTCATCCCTTGGCCCGCGAAACTCTCGCGATGTCCTTCCAAACTGAAGAAAAAAGAACCAAAAAGATTTGAATTCTATCTACACATGTAACTATAGGGACTGAAGAAACTTTCTAGGAGCCAAAGTGGGCCTCGGGTGAGATTAGGTCGAGAAGCGCGGCTCGCGGCTCAAGGGTCCCGCCCCGTGAGTGCTGTTATTGAGTATTTTAGCCCTACTTTGTTTCTGGTTGCGACTGCAATTTATATAGTTATGTGTCAAGAGGTCTATTATTTTGGAACAAAACATGCGATGCTATATGCTGACACCTAAATTCAATCACCCTATTGCAACACTAGCATATCACCCGACACCGCAGCATACACAAGCATTCAACCAGCCACCTTGCCTAACAAATTGTGCAGTTTACCGGATTGGGGGGTTAGGGGTTGGGGATGGGGATGGCGGTCAGTTTCACCATCCGTCGTCTTCAGAAGGGTTGTCATTGGGAGGTGGATACCGATCGGTGCGCTCCCAAATAATATAATGGTGGCCATATAACTATGTTTATGACTCTGTATGTAATAGACGAGTTTCTATGATAAGCAAACATATCCATCGCCACCGCCACCATCAGTAAATACATTGTATTGCCGCATTTACTCGTGCCTGTCACCTGCACAGGGGTCCACCAAATTGACCTACCCTCTTTAAATACAATGGTTACGCAGCTTATTTTCATTGCAGTTACTTTTTCTGCTTAATGGAAGCAACACTGCTTCTTATCTTTGAGTCATATTAACATCTTTTGTGTTGATAATCATATTGCTCTGGCAATGGGGGCACTGCGGTCACTATAGTAAATAGTTGGTAAGACTCTTGCCTTTAGAATGGAGGTCCCGAGTTCGAATCCGGTCAAGTCAAGCGCTTAATAAATCCGTGCATATGAATGTCTTACCAGGGAGGTGGGAACACCTCTCTGTTCTTATTAACCACCCACGATGTTCCTCTCTATACCCAGGTTTAGAAATGGGTACCTGGCAATACTTCGATAATAATAGGTCTAATGCCCGGGCATTCTGGAAGAACAGTAAAAAAAGTCTACTAATACCGAAGACCCCTTATACCCTTGGCAGATAAGATCATGATACCCCTGTGTAGATATATTTTAAGATGACTGGTTCCACTGCAGAGCAAGATTTCAAAGCAACTGAGTAACGCCACACCTAAGGGGATTGTAGTCTCTTTTCATATTGATCATTGTTATTTCACTTCTCAATTCTTCACAAAACAGAACATATTTTATATCAAGTAAGAAATACACACGCACACACACACAAAACATGTCCTGTTAATCAGTGTGCACTTACATCAAAATAATGAAGGTGACATGTACAAATCTGCTTCCAATTCTCAGAAAATATCACAGCGAATTTAGATTTTTAGATGAAAAATATTCCCTCTCTCACTTCATCCCCCTCCCCCCCCCCAAGTAAACTGTCTCGCCTCCAATCCAATTACCAATTATTGAATGTCGAAATCTGCCGGTCAATGGAATATGAATCGGATAGCTTAGATCTCAAAGATCAGTTGGTCGGTCGGCTGATCGATTTAGGCCGACAAATCGTAGTGGACAAAAGGTATTCTTGCCGCCACCAGGCTATCTCATTTCCTGTATAGATCACTGCCTGTTGATCCGCCAAAAAATAGCGAAGTGTGCGCACGGCAGTCAGTAATAAACTCATTCTCTTTCTCATTCTCATTTTTATAAAACTCTGAACGCCGAAACTTTAAATGCACCAAGATACATCAACATGATTGCTAATAAAAGTTAAGTTAAATTAATATGATATACAAATGCAATGTATCTATCTATACTTTGTTATCATCAATAGTGCTAAAAAACAAACATCCAGCCGAAGGAGTGTAGTAATTTAATTTTCTTTATAAAGCAAATTTTCTCTGTTCTGTAGTGTGCAACAGAGTCCATATATTTCTTCTTTCAGAGTAGTTCTTGAACAGTAATGTGATATATATATATATATATATATATATACATGGGCGTCACCAGGGGGGGGGGGGGGTGAGTTGGGTGCGAACGCACCCCCCTTCAGATCCTAAAAAAAAAACAAAAAAAAAAAACAGTCTGCGAGCGACCTCAACGCCGGACGCTAAATAATTATTCTTTTCTATTTTTTTTTTCATATTTTGCACCAGGGACACACACACACACACACACACACACACACACACACACACACACACACACACACAAGAAAATCGTCGGTAAAAACAATTCGCACCCCTGGTTCTGGCAGCACTGATTTTATACATATCTATTAGTATTCTACAGTGTTTACTATTTATCGATGTACTGTACATCCGTACGATACGGACCACTTTGACGTTTGCATGTACGTGTGCTACTTACAAGTATATAGGGTCTATGTACGTTACTTCTGACCAATCCATATTGCCAGCCCAAGAGCGAGCCTTAGCCTCATTAAAAAAAAGAAAAAAAATGGAGGGGCAAACATATTTTAGTTTTGCCCCCCCCCCATATTTAATAATTCCCGAAATGAGAAGATTTTCTTGCTTTTGAAAGAAAACAAAAAATTGTTGCCCCCATAAAAATATTGGAAGGCAAGCGCACCATTTGCCCCACCCCACATAATCATAATTCCCGCGATGAAAAGATTTTCTTGCTTTTTTGTTAGAATCAAGAAACCTGTCCAATTATTTCACCCAAAAGCAGTGGCGTAACTACGGAGGGGGGGGGGGGGGAGGGTGCGCCCCCCTCCCAATCCGCTGGTAAAAAAAAAAAAAAAAAAAAAAAAAAAAAAGATTTACCGAAATAGTAGTTCAAGTGTTAGTAAACTGCTTTTGAATGAAAGGGTGATCCAGAAATAAGATATTTTTCTATGATTTCTTTTAACCATAATTAAACAGGTATATAGTGTGAAACATTGTTTAAAAAGCCCGGACCCGACAAAAGATTGTGATTCCTGGTTGGCATTCTGCGTATAAGCAGGATGTGCGCAGTGTACTCAGTACATCCGAACGAAGAGTCGCTACAATGTTGCGCAATGTGATGTAGAATGTACACCTTTGTACCTTACGCTTCGTTTTATCAAAGCTAGATCATTGCATTTTGCAGTGTTGCTTTACATACTAGTCTATATGAAAATGTCTTGCATTGCCAATAAAAAGACTTGACCTGGGCTAATTCCTAACTTTTCCATGTATATAACACACACACACAAACAAACACGCACAATTAGTTTAGGGGATGCTCTAAAGTGCAGATTTTGGACATCCTTTCCCCGCTTGATCACTTCGACGCCACCTCGCTGGTCATACCTCCCCCAGTCATGAACATAAACCCACACCCTGGACTACCAGTGGCGGATCCAGGGGGAGGGGCGCACCGGGCGCCCCCCCCCCCCCCCACACACACACCTTTAATTTCCAAAGCGAAAAATAAAAAATAAAATAGCTGCAAACGGCAGTTTTTGGACAGTAAAATGTCAAAATTTTCAAACTCGCTCGCTCCTCTCGCTCGCATTTAGTCGTAATGCCATTCTCCGAAGTTGCTGCCAGTAATTGCCGGCAGTTGCGCCTGGTGCGCCCCCCCCCCCCTTCATTTCCAAAGCGAAAAAACATAGCTATACAAACGGCAGTTTGGGGACTGTAAAAGATGATGTCAACAGTTTCAAGCTCGCTCGCTCCGTTCGCTCGCATTTAATCTTTATGCAATACACCTGATGTTGCTGCCAGTAATTGCCAGCAGTTCCGCCCGGTGCCCCTCCCCCTTAATTTCCAAAGCGAAAAAATATTTCTAAGAACGGCAGTTTTTGGACTGTAAAATGTAAAATTTTCAAGCTCGCTCGTTCCGCTCGCTCGAATGTAATCATTATGCTCTCCTGATATTGCTGCCAGTATTTGCCAGCAGTTGCGCCCTATGCGCCCCCTTAGATTCTAAAGCGTAGAAATATAGCTATACAAACGGAAGTTTGTTTGTTTTTTACTGTAAAATGTCAAAATTTTCAAGCTCGCTCGCTCGCTCTATCGCATTTAATTGTTACGCAATTCTCCTGATGTTGCTGCCAGTAACTGCCGGCAGTTGCGCACGGTGCGCACCCCCCCCCCCTCCTTTATTTCCAAAGCGAAAAATATGGCTCCTAATGGCATTTTTTGGACTGTAAAATGTCAAAATTTTCAAGCTCGCTCTCTTCGCTCGCTCGCATTTAATTGTTATGCCATTCACCTGATGTTGCTGCCAGTAATTGCCGGCAGTTGCGCCCGGTGCGCCCCCCCCCCCTCCTTTATTTCCAAAGCGAAAAAATATGGCTCCAAATGGCAGTTTTTGGACTGTAAAATGTCAAAATTTTCAAGCTCGCTCTCTTCGCTCGCTCGCATTTAATTGTTATGCCATTCACCTGATGTTGCTGCCAGTAATTGCCAGCAGTTGCGCCCGGTGTGCCCCCCTTAATTTCCAAAGCAAAAAGATATGGCTACAAATGGCAGTTTTGGGACTGTAAAATGTCAAAATTTTCAAGCTCGCTCGCTCGTTCGCTCGCATTTAATTGTTATGCAATTCTCCTGATGTTTCTGCTAGTAATTACCGGCAGTTGCGCCCGTTGCGCCCCCACCCCTCCTTTATTTCCAAAGCGAAAAAATATGGCTCCAAATGGCAGTTTTTGGACTGTAAAATGTCAAATTTTTCAAGCTCGCTCTCTTCGCTCGCTCGCATTTAATTGCTATGCCATTCACCTGATGTTGCTGCCAGTAATTGCCAGCAGTTGCGCCCGGTGTGCCCCCCTTAATTTCCAAAGCAAATGAATATGGCTACAAATGGCAGTTTTGGGACTGTAAAATGTCAAAATTTTCAAGCTCGCTCGCTCGCTTGCTCGCATTTAATTGCTATGCAATTCTCCTGATGTTGCTGCCAGTAATTACCGGCAGTTGCGCCCGTTGCGCCCCCACCCCTCCTTTATTTCCAAAGCGAAAAAGTATGGCTCCAAATGGCAGTTTTTGGACTGTAAAATGTCAAATTTTTCAAGCTCGCTCTCTTCGCTCGCTCGCATTTAATTATTATGCCATTCACCTGATGTTGCTGCCAGTAATTCCCAGCAGTTGCGCCCGGTGCGCCCCCCCCCTTAATTTACAAAGCAATGAAATATGGCTATAAAACGGCAGTTTTTGGACTGTAAAATGTCAAAATTTTCAAGCTCGCTCGCTCCCCTCGCTCGCATGTAGTCGTTATGCCATTCTCCTGATATCGCTGCCAGTAATGTCGTTTCACACCGTCACTCCAGAATCCATTTATAGGGGGTACAACCCCCTCCGGCACTTCCACACCCTCCCCCACCCTTGCTCGCTCCCTCGCATACTAACCCCCCCAAGATGAAATCCTAGCTGCGCCGGTGCCCCTTCCCGGCTTGGTTTCCCTCAAAAAACAGTAAAAGTCTAGGGATTGAGAGCTTCCTATATTCCAAATGTCTGTCCAAAAAATCTCGTAAACATTTAGTGTCAAAACGCACCCCCCTTGGCTGGTGACGCCCCTGATATATATCACGTGATTCATTAAAAACATATTCTTTTTCATTTCATCAAATAATTTGATATGTATGTAATACTTCGCTATCATAATAGATTTGGCCACATTTCTCATAGCAAAACAGAAAATACTCCGTGAAATTCCTGTTGTATATAAGATATGTATTCTTGTAGCTCATCATGCGCAGTGAAAAAAAAAGTAACTTCAAAGGAATGAATTAGTATTTACCTAGTATATTATGAAAATACTTATATTTTTTTTAACTAAATCATTTAATTTCTCATTTTCCAAGGCCGTCCCATACAATCTTAGCTATCGCAGATGAATCGTTTCCTTTAAGCACATCCTTGATGTTGATGATTCATCTTTCCAGGGCAGCTTCTTGAAAGATTTTTGCTGAGGCCCGTAGTGCCTTTCCCTGCAGCATCATGGGCGTGCTGGACCAAGACGAGATTGTCATCAGCGGCATCTCGGGAAGACTGCCAGAGTCGGAGAACCTGGAGGAATTCTTTCAGCATCTTCTCGACAAAGACAATCTCGTTACCATTGACGACAGGAGATGGGAGCCAGGTAATGTGACCCTATAACAATGCCTATAGGTGCATGTTATGAAATGATTGCAACTAGTAACAATAATCGTAAAACGACAATATGATAAAGATAATAATAATGATAATAGATAATAATGATAATTATTATAATGATGAAAATAACATAATAATTTAATCATTTTTGTAACCTCAATTTTCTGTTTATAGTGCAACTTAGTTTGAATATTACAAGTTTTGTGTATGAAAGAAACTACTTCAGAATGTATAAACGCCCTTTTCAACATTTTGTCCAAGTGTTGTTGTTTTTTTTCGAATAGAGGAATAGATCCCATTTCACGAAACTTCTCATATTTCTGTATGCATTTTTTCACGGTAGTAACATGCTACATGGTATGTGGATTATGTGCAAGAGTTTTAAGGGTAATTCAGCATGAGATTAACGATATAAAATAATGGTGACGTTCACAACATTTGAGTTTCCTTACCTCATCTATCCAAAGGTCTGTTTGGGTTGCCGCCTCGCAATGGCAAGCTGAAAGATCTCTCACGTTTTGACGCCACGTTCTTCGGGGTGCACGCCAAGCAGGCCAACACAATGGACCCGCAGCTCCGGATTCTGCTGGAAGTTGCTTACGAGGCCATCGTAGACGGAGGTGGGTCATGCTGGCTGAGCTGCCAAAACGATTCAAACAATGGTTGACAATAGAGCTGTCACCGATCTAAGACATTCTGTGATTCAATTGACGGCAAAGATATAAATCATGAGATCTGATCGCAATGTTTGTCCGGGAAATTTTTGTTGAATATAAATGTCTTTATTGATTTCAAGTAGCAATTGTTAAGTCATTAAGAGTTGACTAAGATGGAGAAACATGACGTTTCAAAGTGAATGAAATTGCAACTTTATTTCATTGGCAACCACTGTCCAGACAAAGTGAGATTTAAGAAATGCAAGATTTTTTATTCAAATTAATTGATAATTCTAGCAAAGAGTCGTTTTATTGCACCTGATTAACCATAATGTTTGCCCTTCATCGACGCAAATAAACACCGATTATTCAGTGTTTAGTGTAAAATGATAGCCGTGAAAATCTCTAAGCACTGTTAAAGAAATCGGTGTTTATTTACGTCCTTTTATTTATATCTATGAAGGGCAATTTGTCCATCAGTTTCAATAATGCATTCTTTACCATTAGACTTTAGATACATATTGTCCTTTCTCGGTAGAAAAAGGCAGTCTAATATAGCAAAATCTATTACAAGTGTTAGTTATATACACACTGATTTAACTGTGAAAAGTCACATAATTATGCAACACTGGCTATTGTCAGTGTGAAGTTTGAGTACTTTTATATTCAACCCAAGTAAAAGAAGTGATCAATACTTATAGTTCTTGCACTTGTTTTACGTGGACTACTCGTCTTCAGCTGGCAGATTGATCTACTGTTCACACATGATGATATTATCCCTGAGATGCATACCCATACAGTTGATGAATGAAGCAAAATACACATAATAACTTATAAAAAAAGGAGGAAAGTGCAAAGGAGTGTAGCAATGCCTTGTTTACCATTTGCAAGAACCAAGAGAGAGAGAGCTGAAAAAAAAAGTATAACATTTCTTTTGTGACAGAGATAGTGTGTAAATTTGGTAGTTTTAGCATGATATATCTTTTCACTTTGGCAGGCATCGACCCGCAGACCATACGTGGTACCAAGACGGGTGTCTACATTGGCTGCAGCGTGGCGGACGCAGCCGAATCCTTCGGCAGTGATCCGGAGACCCTTATCGGGTACAGTGTCACGGGGACGAACCGTGCCATGCTCGCAAACAGATTATCCTACTCATTCGATTTCAGAGGTAAGGAGTTGTCACACTTACAAAATAATGACAAAATGAAAGAAAAAACAAAACAAAACAAAACAAAACAAAACAAATGTAAAAATTCCTTCGCAAATTGCCACTACCCAAGCTAATTTTGGCAAATTCTGCTCCATATTTTGAAGACTGGGGCTTCTATGAAAAACATTTGAGTGTAAGATGATTGGTAAGATGTTATTCATCATGTGCGCAAGCTATTGTTGCAGATTATACTTGCTTCTAAGGAGTGAAAAAGTAGTTGTAATACCATACAAACTTAATAGCTTGTAATGCTACCAAATGACCACATTGGCCACCAAAAATAATGTGAGACCTTGTCTGTTCTTTACGATGGAGGAGTTTCTTGCTCACCGAAAACTTCGCAAGGGTTATATATAGTGTGTTCACCTTGTCTGTCTAGACAGGGTAAAGGTCAGTGATAGTTCGAGTACAGTCAGATTGCACACAATGGCAGACTAAGTTTGTGAATTGTTCTTGAAGTCGAGACCAGGAACAGATGTGATATGAGACTGAATAAGACAATAATGGAGGTAAACGTTTGTGTCGTTCGTTTAACAGATATATCATTAATTAATAACAATAAATAATGTTCACTGTCCTCTGAGAGAAACACAAAGAGGTCGCCATATGTTAGCTGCAGTATATAGTGATGGTAGGAATTTAGTAGTACACGTGTTGTATTGATTGATTTTGTTGTTTATTCATGGTCATTCACTCTTAATAAGAATAATAGCACTGATAAAAATGATATAGCAGTGACAATGATAATGTTAGGAGGTGTGTGAGAAACCGAGTGGCATGCAGTTGGATCTGGGGATGGGTTGTACTGTGTGTATGTGATTGAAATTACCCCCTTGACAATTACCCCAGACTCTTCCCCTTCCCCTTCCCCTTCCCCTGACCCTAACCCTAACCCTAATCCTAATCCTGAACCTAATCCTAACCCTGAACCCAAATCCTAACCCTAAACCTATATAACCCTTATAACCTTAATCTTTACTCTAACTTTATCACTAACCAGCAGTTAGCTGGGGGTAATTGTCCGGGGGGGGGGGGGTAATATAAATTGTCCTCGGGGGTTAATTGCCCGATATGATATGCAAAGGTAATACAGAGAGGTCCCTTCCTCTACTCAGAGCACGTGCTCTATAGCCATAATGTATTACGGGATTCACCAATCCTTGCAATAGGCCTATGATGATAATAAAAGTATTATTATTATCATCATCATTACCATTATTTTCATCATCACTATTGTTATGGTGATGATGATCATCAACATCATTATCATTTTCACTATTTTTTCAGATATCATTGTCATGATCAAAACTGATGACTGATGTAATGAAATCTTTTCTCCCGGGACAGGACCCAGCTACTCTGTGGACACAGCCTGCTCCTCTGGCTTCATGGCTCTGCACAATGCCATCCAGGACATGAGGAGGGGAGACTGCGAGGCAGCCATCGTGGGCGCCAGCAACCTCCTGGTCAAACCACAGAGCTCCCTGCAGTTCTGGCGACTTGGCGTCCTCTCGCCAGACGGACAGTCAAAGTCCTTTGACAGCTCTGGTAGGAAAGCAATGTGTATGATTTTGTGTAAAATATGGAGTGAATGATTCTTTTTTTTTTTGTGGGGGAGGGATGTACCGAAAATAAACACCTATTTCTTTTGAAAATACCAAGTACATTTATTATCCTATGGAGGCCATATGATGATGAATTGATAAATACATCTAAAAAAAAATTGAGTTTGTAAATCTATATATTTCAAGGTTTAGTTTGAATAAAAATGATGAAAATGTTTTTATGTGTTATAATACCATGGTGGACTGAATGTTGGTAAATTTACTCACCAAACTACACCATCCACAATTCGTGAAATACGAGTGCAAAAGTTGTTGTTGCATACCATTTTGTGGTATATTATCAATTTCAGAACAGCGCAAGAGTGGATTTGACCAGTCAGAAACGTTTATTGTTTTGTCCGCTGATTTTTATTTATATTTCAACATTTTACTCCATTATTGGAAAAAGTGTTCGTTTGAAAATGAAAATTTTCAACTGTGGTATTCTCCACAAATTTACAGCTGAAAGGTAATGACATCTAATTGCGTTTGCTTTAGTTAAAAGCATCAGACATTTCAATTAGATGTTTTATAATCCTTTTTTTTTCATCAACGAACCCTGAAAGAAGTTAACAATATCTCATACTATACCATACATTTTCCATTGTTCTCTGCAGCTAATGGCTATTGCCGATCTGAAGGCATTGTAGCTCTGTACATCACGAGGAAATCTGTCTGCAAGAGATCCTATGGAACTCTAGTTCATTCTGGAACTAATACAGACGGCTACAAAGAGCAAGGTAAGGATCCTTCTCAGCAGCTCGTGATCAAAATCTCTTTGCTTTGTTTTCTTCCGTTTCCCCGTATTTTACATGTTATAATGGAGATATTTCAGAAAAAAAATTTTTAAGACATCACTTCAAATTTCAAAACATAGTGTGTAATATATACTCCTACATACTTGGTTATTTTTATCTTAAAATACCAAAACTCACAATCAATTCTTGTAGAAATTGTACAATGTTCGTTCACCAAAAAATCTCAAAAAGTGGTACAGGAACCAGGGAATCCATACAGTATGGATGTAGGGCCTCATCGAGTTGCATTTTTACAAAATTTAAATTGATTAAGCTTTCTTCCCCTTGTATTCATTTCACTCTCTTTTCTTTCTCTCTGACAGTAGGGAAGGGTAGGGAGTTGAAGCTTGGAAATCTTGTTTCATATCCCTCTTTTAATTCTTTATAGGTGTGACATACCCATCTGGTGAGTGTCAACAAAGTCTTTTACAACAGCTCTACACTGAGGCACAGATTAATGTCGATGACGTGGAATACTTTGAGGCCCATGGCACAGGCACTACAGTCGGTGATCGGGAAGAGACCAACAGCATCGCGGACATCTTCTGTCAGAACCGAACACCAGAGCACCCTCTTCTGGTGGGATCCGTCAAATCCAATATGGGCCACAGCGAGCCGACTTCGGGGCTGGCTGCCCTCGCCAAGGTCGTCTACGCCTTCAACCGCGGGGTCATCCCGCCCAACATCCACTTCAACGATCCCAACCCAAACATCATTGCCTTGCAGGATGGACGAATGAAGGTCGTCACAGAGCAGACGGCCTACAAGGGTGGATATGTAGGGATCAGTTCCTTCGGCTTTGGTGGCTCCAACGTCCACGTCATCGTGAAGCCACTCACAAAGTCGTCAGACTCGGGGGTCATCAGCCCGCCCACTCGCCTGGTGACATGTCCCTCCCGCACAGTGGAAGCGGTCAAGGAGCAGCTGGACCATGTGCAGAAAAACAAAGACAGCTCGGAGCTGCTGTGCCTGTATGACGAGCTTGCAAACGCTCCTCTGAATAGCATGCCTTGCAGGGGATACACCCTAACTGGGATACCCGAGTCCTCAGAGGTCAAACTGGTGTCACCTCCGGAGAAGAGACCCATCTGGTAAATTGATTACATCTGCTCCATCAGTGTGACAGATGAGAAGAAGAAATGACAGCAGTGCCATAGAATTTATGAAAAAGAAAACAGACAAACTCATCAACAAAATTCTATATCATCTTTAGAAACTTTCTGTGGATGTATTTACTGTGAGTTTGAAAAGTGAAATCTGGAGGATGATGAAGGATCGATCTTGATAATACAACAAGCAAAGTGATTTAAAAAACATAATTTGCTCATAGACAATAATCTGCATGATGTGTATATGATATACAAGGAGGTTTTTACAAGGATGAACATAGAACATATACATATGTATTTTCTCTCTCTCTCTCTCTCTTTCGCTGCATAATATCAGGTTTGTTTTCTCTGGAATGGGATCCCAGTGGGCTGGCATGGGCAAGGATCTGATGTCTCTAGAGCCTTTCCGTGACACCATTGACCACTTGCACAACGTGCTGAAGGAGGAGGACTCCACCATGGACCTCAAGGGTATCATCCTTGAAGGCAAGGAGGAGCTGCTACAGTCCACCATCAACTCCTTCTCCGCCATCGCCAGCATCCACGTGAGTTTAGTGTTCATCCTTTCTCCTCTTCATACAAAGCTTTGCTTGGCTCAGTCCTTGCCACAATGAAACGTAGACAGATTTAATGGTAACTGGAAGACCATTGCACAAATACATGGAATGCCCCACAGTCAAAGGAGGAGCTTGCTGATGTATAACTTCTTTGAGAGTCAACAACAACAACAAAAATGTATGATGCACTTGGTGCTATTTGTGTATGAAGCGTCATTGATGATAGGTCTGGATGTTACGAGCCATACAGACACAACTAAGCAAAAATGATGCAAGTTTGTTGCGCTGAAGCTGATGAGATACAAAAGACCCATGACAAGGCAAACATCATCCTATTATTTCTTGCTTTGAAAGAATTGTGGGATGCGTTATTCTCAAAATGGAGAAGACATTGTTGCAATTATCACAGCACAAAACTAGCTAGAATATAAACAGAAAAACATATCACATTCATTTGCTCCCGATTATTTTGGGTATATAGGTTGCACTGGTCAACTGCCTCAAGGCAGTTGGAGTGGAGCCAGATGGGATGATCGGTCACTCCGTCGGTGAGCTTGGCTGCGGCTACGCCGACGAGAGCCTGACCGCTGAAGAGACTGTCCTAGCAGCGTACTGGCGAGGGCGATGTGTGATGGAAGCACAATTACCTCCTGGGGCAATGGCAGCTGTTGGTATGAAGAGAATATTCTATTCCAATCATAACTCTTGCGTTGAGTTTTTTTATTGCAACTGATTGACAAAGTGCCCTTCATCGACATAAATAAACACCTATCATTCTGTGATCGAGTAGTAGCCAAGATAAAAATCGTGGGCATACATACTTGAGTGAGAATCATTTTTTATTTGAATGAATATGCAGGACCCCACCGCAATAAGGGATCAGAACCATTACTGGCTGGGCGGAAGCTTGGTAGTCTAGTGGAAATGATCCCTCCTAGTAATCAGGAGGCCATAATCTTGTTGGAATCCCAAGTATGTGTGCTCATGACATTTATCATGGCCACTACTAAAAGAAGATAATCAGTCTTTATCTGCATTGATGAAGCACAATTTCTTGATCAGTTGCAATAGGAGAACATTTTATTAGCCCCTTTTTGTGAGTTTGGTAGCCATCAGTTGCAGACTCAAGTTACTATAAATGACTTGAGAATGTAAAGTTTAATACCAGGTTTTTTTTTACCCAATGAGATTACCTTGTATATATTGAAATTAGAAATGGAAATACTACATGTAAAATATGATTGCTGAATTGTGTTGATGTTTTTTCTTCTTTTTTTTTTTGTATTGATGTTAAAAAAGTGGAATATATTTCATGGGCCACCTTTTTTCATCATATTAAAACCAGGAATGAACACTAAAAGTGTGCTTCCTTCCTAATATATATATATATATATTTTTCAAAAAGCCAGAGTTTGCTATATCTGATTTGTGAAATCATATTTGTGTTAGTTAATTTTGATATAGAAGAATCAGCAAGTTAAAACACATGTCTTAAATGATATCTGCCCAGGGGCCCGTTGCATAATAAGTTACTATTATGGTAACTTTGCCATCCAATGGTAACTACCATGGAATTCTTGATTTTGATTGGCTGTTGAGTATTGTTGCCATGGTAGTTACCATTGGATGGCAAAGTTACCATAATAGTAACTTTTATGCAACGGGCCCCTGGAAGTTTTTCACAAAGAGTTCATTACACTTGTAGGCCTATGTGGATTTTTATTTCCACTATTTTTGTTTTGCTTTTTTTTTTTTTTGTCTGTGTATTTTGCTTTTTGCTTTGACAACATTAAGTACCGTAACTATCTTGACTTGGTAAACTTCTGCATCTTTCAATCTGAAGGTCTAACATGGGAGGAAACCAAGCAGAGAGTCCCACCGGGCGTCGTGCCCGCATGTCACAATGCCGAAGACACTGTCACCATTTCGGGCGACCGCGAGTGTGTGGAGAAATTTGTTGCCGAACTGCAGGCAGAGGGCATCTTCGCCCGGTCTGTCAACAGTGCCAATGTGGCTTTCCACTCGCCCCACATGGCCCAGATAGCCCCCATGCTGCTTGAAGCACTAGAAAGGGTAAGAAAAAGGGCTGAAAGTGCAAGCTAGGGTTGAAAGTTTGTTAAAACAAGAATATGCAATATGTTTTTAACATATAAGCATGAAAATATAGACTTGTCTTGTAAAGATTTAAAAAAAAATATTTGTGGAATGAATTACTAGGCATGCACAAACATATTATTTTTATTTGATTTGATTTGATTTATTCTCTGTATGGTATTGCTTTACAATTACAGATCAATTTTCAGCAATTTCATTAACATAATGTTTATACAAATATGGCATTTCAAAGTTTTGCTATTTTGTGGAATTTCAACAATTTTCGCTATATGTATATATATATATATATATATACATCTGTAATATAATCACACGCAAGAATACATCTTAATTTCCATACAAAAACTTGTCCCCAATGAAGGTGATTACCAACAAGAGGCCCCCAACCCCACGATGGGTCAGCACCTCTCTGGGTGGCAGCTCTGACGGTCCAGGAGCCCCACCTTCGGGTATGTCGTTGGCTGCCTACCAGGTTAACAACCTCGTCAGCCCGGTCCTCTTCAGGGAGGGTTTAGCACGCATCCCCAACAACGCCATCACCATAGAGATAGCTCCACATTGCCTCCTCCAGGTCAGTTTTAAGACCATTTCATGAGAAAGCCCACAGCTTATTCCCTTCCATCTGAAATGAAATGAATCAGTGAATGCAACATCTTAGTATGCCTGGCATAGAAATGATATCAATGCAGTTGCTTATATAGGGACGTTCAAGTATTGCATTTAGATTCTGCTATTAGTGGTACTGAAGTTTCAAATATATACTGATGCTACGTTTTAAAAAGATTGTCGTTGTTAGGTAATTAGTTCCTCGATTAAGAAAGGCTGACTGTATACCATTGGACATCATCTTATTAAAGTCTGTTGTATTTCATGAGGTGAGAATTTTTGCAAATGTATCAAAAATATCTTACAAGACTTTGATGCATATGACAGATGTTTTAACCCAATTGATATTACAAATTGCCTTGTCTCTCATTTCCATAGGCCATTCTGAAGAGGACCCTTGGAGCCAACGTGGAGTTTCTGAGTCTGATGAACCGCAAGAAACCAGACAACCTGACTTTCTTTCTGACCAACCTCGGCAAGCTGTATGCCAGTGGCATTGATGTCCAACTGGGAGGCCTCTACCCTCCAGTGGACTTTCCCGTCTCTGTGACCACGCCCCCTATCGCCCCGGTGATCAGGTGGGATCACTCCCAAGAGTGGGACATCCCTCGGGTGGAGCAGTTCCTGAAGCAAGGGGGCAGTAGTCCCACTGTCATGTCCTTTACCATCGGTAAGTTGTCTTCTGAGTTTAGAGGGATGATTAGTGAGTATGACGGGATTGTGTAGGCCCAAAGTATGTATGTGTGTTTGCATGTGTCTGTGTCTTTCTGTGTGTCTGCGCAAGTGTGTGTTTGTTTACCTGTAGGCCTACATCTGTGAAAGTTGGAGATGTATGAGGACTATCGCACAAACCTGCATCTGCCAAATAGACTCACCAACTATAAAGAATAGTCTTAATAATCTTAATTAGTTTCGTTAACTGCATGTCACCCAGACATGCATACGCAAAATATGTACTAATATGTGAACACTTGTTGATGCTTATGGACGTATACCCCAAATATTCTATGAAATCGCCACAATTTTCAAATTTCTTTAAAATACCCAGAAAACTTTAGGTCATATCAATGAATATTACAGATTAAACGAAAAGTATATAGCCCATCACATCAGTAATGATTACAGTTTTCTTTAGATTGAAGACAGTAAAAGTTGGATGTAATGATGAATATTCAAATGTTAGATCATAGGGGTTTTTAACATTACACTGGAACTACACTGGATGCAAATATGAATAAAAGGCATAGTTGACATATCAAAATATGAAAAAAAACAAAAAACGTTATTTTTGATTCTCACAGATGTATCACCTGAGTCGGAAGACAGCTACATCAAGGACCACTGCATTGATGGCAGGGTCCTGTACCCAGCTACTGGCTACCTCCGTCTGGCCTGGAGAGCTCTCGCTAGGATGAGAAACACCGTCCCCGATCAGATGCCAGTGGAGTTCAAAGATGTTGTCATCCACCAGGCTACGATTGTACCTAAGACAGGTGCGGCTCTAAATACAGTGAATGAAGTTTCTAGAAATGAGAAGTATAAATGTTTACAAAGTCAAAGATGTTCTTCAAAAAAAGCAGCAACGTCAAAACGCCAAAACAGGGATCATCTCAGGACATTAAAAGTCCTGTGTAATGTGCACTTCAATTTGAATGCGGCTCTTAAGTACATAAAACAGTTTGGAGGTAGAGAATGGTGAAAAGGTTAAAGCTGATAACAAGGCTCACAGTTTGTATAATGCATTGCATAGATTATCCTGTACTTGTATGCCTATAGTTGAACATGCTCAAGATTAGTTATTAAGTGGAATTTACATCATGCTACAAATCTTTTGATGAGATGATTCTTATTTCCTCATAACAGGAAAATTCCTTCAACACTTTTGGTAATAAAAATGTGTGTTATATTATTTTGCCATTATTTCACATCTTCATTAGATAGGCCTACACTATGTACTTTTATCTTTCATAATGTATTGCCTTGGTTCATCTTATAGGCACAGTAAATCTGGAGGTCAGGATTGCTCCAGGCTCAAACACCTTTGAGGTTGGAGACGGAGACCAGCTGGCTGTGTCTGGAAAGATCTTTGTTCCGGACACGCCCGTCCAAGAGAGACCGACTCCCGTAGTGGAGACAGCTCCTGCAGAGGGGACCATTATCCTTGAGAAGGGAGATGTGTACAAGGAGCTGAGGCTGAGGGGCTATGAGTATGGACCAGACTTCCAGGGGGTCCTCCAAATTAAGGATGATGGTTAGTGTTACCATGGTGATTAGAGATTGATGAAAGGGCAGACATTTCACATTTCCATGATGGTATTAAACTCATAGCAGTGTAACAGTGATGCTAGTTTTATGCTTGCTCCGTGCATTGTCATTGTCATTGTCATTTTAGTG
This sequence comes from Diadema antillarum, assembly GCF_040938485.1. Taxonomy (NCBI): domain Eukaryota; kingdom Metazoa; phylum Echinodermata; class Echinoidea; order Diadematoida; family Diadematidae; genus Diadema; species Diadema antillarum. Next base: position 834,813 of record NW_027271136.1, read on the forward strand.
TCCTTAGCTCTTTGGAAACATGATTTATGTAAGGCTACATCTTACCTAGCCTTTGCCAAAGGCTCTTCCGCTGTAGTTGTTGCAAAAGGAGCAAGCAGAGGGTCATCAGACAAGACTAGTCAAGCCACCAATATGAAGAACGACACAGTGAGAGGACATTTGGCGATCTATCTTAAGTTTTTGCCTAATTTTGCTACCAGTTGCTACCGGTGGCTGGTAGTCTCTTCACAAAGTTTAGTCGCTGACTCACATATTCATTCTTCATCTTGATTCCATTCTGTATCTCTGTCTATCCTACACTGAATGTCATCCAGGAAGTGAAGGCACCTTGGCATGGACAGGAAACTGGGTGACCTTCACAGACACCATGCTTCAGGTTTCTATCCTTAACAGACAGAAAGGGGTGCGATGTCTGCGCCTCCCCACCCGAATCCGACGCTATGCCATCAACCCCGCCCTGAATGATATTGAGGCAGATGGATTGCAAGGTAAGAGCATTGAACCCCACATGTGGGTTATAGTGGGAGCACTGGGGTAGTTGTTGATTAGTCTCTGGACTCTTTAGCATGAAATCCTAATGTTGAATCTTGTCTGGTGGGCTATCCTTGGACAAGATGTTTTATTCTCTCTCTCTCATCTAACCTTGGTGTAAAAACACCAGGCTAATGATGATAGCAGGACCTTTTGGAATTAAGCTCCATGTTCCAAGACGAGATCCTACCAATATTATGCCATGGGTTTTATGTATATGTATATATATATATATATATATATATATATATATATATATATATATAGATATATTCTTTATGTATAAACTCTGGTACTAGTCCCTCATGATTTTGTGACGTAACTTTTTAGAGTGAAAATTTGTTTGTCCCCATATGCAAGAATCATCCCCAACATTTACATTGAATTGAATTGAATTGAATTGAAATGGTTAATTGATATCAACATCGTCGCAGCCAAAGGCCGAATTGTGATGGTTTACAGCAAATGATATAAAATAATACATAAAAAAAGCTCAAAAGAGGAATACATGCAAAAACAGATGAACTACACACATAAATATCCATAACAAACTCAAATGAAGTGTACGACTTATTCTATAAAATATCGAATATTACAGTTGAAAAAAGAATCGCGAGATTAATATTGCACAATATCATCATATACATTTTAGATTGCAAAAAAATATCAATCTTTTTTGTTATCTTACTTCCCATTTCCTCTCTCTCTCTCTCTTTCTGTCTTTCTCCCTCACTCCCTCCCTATCCCTCTTTCCTAGGTATGTTTCACTGTGTTTATATTTCCCTCCTTTTCTCCCTCTCTCCCTCTCCTCTCATCTCCCTCTCACTCCCTCCCTCTCTCTCTCTATAAATAACTCAATGTTCATATCAAATTGTTCTTTGATGTGGAAAAAAGTGTCTTGTACACAAGACTTTGTGGTAAATGACAGGTGAATTTCTATTGTTTTAGTACCCTTATTACAATGATAACCTGAATACCTTCACTCTCGCTCATCCCACCCTACAGAGATCAAAGTCATCGTTGATCCATACACCGACACCTGCAGAGCTGGTGGAGTTGAAATCTCAGGTCTCCATGCAACCGTAGCTCCAAAACGTCAAACGCAACACTCACCTCCAACTGTGGAAGAGTTCCACTTTGTGCCCTACAATGAAAGCAACATACTCGGCCAGGACCATGAACTTCGGGAGTATGCCGACTTGTGTGCCAGCTACGCTCAGACTGTCTTGGACCAAGCCAGGAGGAAGCTTCACGAGGAAGGCTTGCCCTGCCCATTTGAAGCCATTGAGCAGAAGGCAGGACCAATTGCAGATGCTGAGGTGGAGCGCTCTCTGAAAGAACCTGGACACTGTTACCTTCAAGCTCTGCACAAGATCACAGAGCTTCAACCAAACCTGCGATTCTCAGTCTTGGTAAAGGAGATTCTGGAGGATGCATGTAAAGATGACATTCTATTGCAAAGTCTTGTCCAAGGGCGGCATCTGAAGAATGCATTGGACATTGTGTGGGAAAACACGCGGTCACTCAAGATGAAGGTTCTTGAGGTCAGTGCCCTTGCTGGTCAGATGTACAAGAAAGCCATTCCATTCCTCAACTCTCAACCAACTGCTGACATTGACTACGCCATTGCTGATGTGTCCAAGGAAAAGCTTGAAGAAGCCTCTGAGGAACTGGAAGCAATGCACATCAAGACACATGTGTGGGATGTGGCATCAGCACCCACCAATGGACTCACTGGAGCTAATCTCATCCTCGTGAATGGATTAGCAAGATTGACCTCTGACCTGGACAGGGCCATCACCAACATCAGTGCATCACTCAGGGACAATGGTTTCCTTCTTCTCCATGAGGTCATCAGCAGTGTGGCTCCAGCAGGGGGTGAGATCTTCCCCTTTAAGACCTCTACCATCTTCTCTGAGCAGGAACTACTCTCAGCCTTCAAGGCCAATGGCCTGGAGGTCATCTCCATCAAGCAGAGTGGCCTCGTGACCACCATGTTCCTGTGCCGTAAAGTGAGCCTCAGCCCCTCCTCGAAAGAACAACCATGCATCATCAACGTTGATGATGAGAGCTACAACTGGGTACCAGATCTTCAGAAGAGGATGGTAGAGTTTGAAGGGAAGCCCCCTGGAGAGAACATCTGGCTGCTCTCAGACAAGGCTTACCACAGTGGGATAGTGGGGATGACAAACTGCCTGAAGTTTGAGCAGGGAGGGGACAGGATCAGGTGAGAAAACCTTGTTTAAGGAGAAGTTTAGTTGAAGGTTCCATTGGTTTGTCCCTTTCCCATTTACTATGGCCAGACCACAATATGAGACACAGAACTTCTGTAGTGTTCATGTGATGTTTGTAGCTTTTTATCTGCAGTGCCATCACTAGAAAAGTGAGAAGCAAAGAAGCTTTAAAATATATTCTGCATGTATTGTACATGTTTGTAATTATACACAATCCTATACTCTGTCAGTTTGAGGCTCTGTATTCCTAGTTTTTTCATGAATATGATCCAGTCACATTGATTTGTAGTTTAAGAGAAACAGTTTCATCTTTGTGACTTGTTTATGCTCTCGTGCATGGGATGTCATGTGTGTGCAGAAGGGGGCATGTAAAGTACTTACTCTGTCCTGCGAGTGTTGGATATTATTGACAAAGGGAGATAAGTTCTGAGTTGTTGACATAGATTTTTCCCCCTTAACATACTCATCTGCTATAGGTGCATATTCAATGCTGAGGGGAAACCTACAGGTGGAAAGTTTAGCCAGCTGAAGGACTCTCTGGAAGGAATCCTCAACAAAGACCTTCTTATGAATGTCTGGAAAGATGGAGAGTGGGGATCATATCGACATTACTTTTTGGAGACCTGTAAGTACTGAATGGTCATCTCTTGCATGTTTCTGCAAGGGGAGCAACCCCCTTTTGTTATCCCTGATACTTAATTTGCACCTCAAAAGGGACAGATGGGGTATTTGAGGAGTTAGAGAGGAGATTAACCTTTTATCTTATGTATAGATTAAGAGGTTCTAAAGGGAGGGATGTGTGACAGTATGAATGTTTTCATTCGAGAATGGCAATTGGAGACTGTTCCACATGACTAAAACAATCACCCAGACAACTAGACCCCAGACGACTACCCCAAGACAACTACCCCTGGGACATATACCCCTAGACAATTACCCCCTGGAGGTGACAAACTGCCTGAGCAGAGAGGGGCAGGTGACTACCCCTGGGATAGTTACTCTAGGGCAACTACCCCCTGGCAGTAGTTGTCCTGTGGGGTAGTTGTTCAGAGGGGAAGTGTCCAGGGGTAGTCGTCCTAGAATTGAAGAGAAGATGTCACTTCTATTTTTTTTTTTTTTTTTGCATTTAAATGTTTGGTGAAGTGAAGCTTAGTGACAATAGGGTGACCCTTGACTTATGATCAAGATCTGATCAATGGTTTGTACCAGATGATTTACAAAATATTGTATAACTATCATTCTCAATATGAATATTTCCAAGATACATCTGATAATTAAAACTCCTGATTAGTTTCCATGGCAAACTCCCAGAGGCCAGAAAAGGGCATAAAATAACCACATCTGCAATCTTGTGCCAACAGCTCCTGATGACTCCAAAGTGGAGACACGGCATGCCTACATCAACACCCTCACTCGAGGCGACCTTTCAACTCTGCGCTGGATTGCATCACCGATGACCTACACTGCTCCAGATCAACTGGGCAAAGATATGTCCATGTGTAGCGTCTATTTTGCCTCCCTCAACTTCAGGGACATCATGATCGCTACAGGGAAACTGCCACCAGATGCACTGTCAGGTAGGTGTGCTGCTGGGTATACAGTAGAGAAACCTTTGTGACAATAGGAATGAAAATGTGGTTCAAACCCACTTAAATTATTTAAGATAGTACTAAGCAGATGAAGAGGGCCTCATAAACATAATGAAAATGCACAAGTGAAAACCATTAGTCAATATACTGTCCTGTCACAATCATATAAAATATGTCATATCCTGCGATTATTAGTCTTAATACTGAAGATGACAAGTTCAACTGGTTAAATAATCAAATTAGTGAGCGAAACTGTGCAACAGTATCTTGCTCAATTCTAGGATGGAAGGATTATTTTGTTTTATTTCCTAGAAGTTGACATAAACAGGGCACTCATAAAACTGAAACTAGAATAGAAAGAGAAAAATATATGATTCTGACATTTGGCATACTACCAACATTTTCTGAAATGAAGGGCTCTAATAGACCAGTCTGATGTGCAGTTGTTTTCTCGACATTCTTCCTGTCAAAATTTAGCTGAGCTTGCCCAAAAGGATTGCATCCTGGGACTGGAGTTCTCTGGTCGTCTTGGTGATGGACGCCGTGTGATGGGCTTGGTGCAGACCAACGGTCTTGCCACATCCGTTTCGGTTGAGAACCATCTCCTCTTTGACGTCCCACTGGAGTGGTCACTGGAGGAGGCAGCGACCATCCCTGTGGTCTACTGCACAGCTTACTATGCCCTTGTTGTCCGCGGCCAGCTGAGGCGCGGTGAGAGCGTCCTGATCCACTCTGGCTCGGGTGGTGTTGGTCAGGCAGCCATCTCCATCGCCCTCAGTTATGGATGCCGCGTCTTCACAACTTGTGGTGAGTATCACTGAACCTCAATAGACTAAGAGGAGTGAACAATCTCACCTAGAGTCATCAATCAGACACTTGTTGTACAGATAAACATGTTTCAATTTGATAGATGAGGTCATCAGATTAAAGCGGAAAAGACAATGACTTCTTTGACTATCAGCTGCTGGCAAATGTTACACTTTTGATTGAAAGCAAAATGATGGATTGCTTGCTTGCAGATGTTTGTGCAAGACTTACAAAACTCGACTCTGTACATAACACTTCTTTCATTTTGGTTAAACTTGCAGGTACCAAAGAGAAGAGAGAGTTCCTGAAAAAGACTTTCCCTCAGCTCAAAGATGAGAATTTCGCCAATTCTCGAGACACCACCTTCGAGCCACACATTATGAAGGAAACCAATGGAAAAGGTATATATTCAGCAGTCTAATACAGCATATATGCTCCATTTTCTGTGGCTTGTATATGTCTTTCTCTGAACCAACCACAGGAGATATGATCATATACATTTATGCAATGCAAAAATAATTGATACATCAAGTCTATGCAGAATTTGTTCTTTAAAAGTCAGAATTGATTTTTAGATCCTCCCAAATTATTCTGATAGAATATATTGTATGAATCATAGTGATATGTAAATCTTATGACATTGGAATGAATAAACTGAATCTATTACTTGTGCAATTGAGAAGGCTATAGCAAAGTTTGAAAAATATGGTAATATATTAGTACCAAAACTTTTGAAAGTGTTCATGAACCTCAAACAAAGAATAGATCCTGGGAGTATTCAGTTTGTATTTGGTTGCTCCAATATATGGATATTGTGGCATTAAGTTTACATCTACTGGAACTTTGTTGATTATGCTTATGGATGTTAATGCTTTAGGTTATTTGATATCTACAATGTAAATAGTAGAAGTGATTGGAAGAAAGCCAAACTAGCTGGTCCTTCTACAAATCTTTGTATGTCCATTAAAACAAAATCTCTATGAGGTGAATGAATTCACTTTGTCAAATTGTACAAATGTTGATTACCACCCCATCCCCCTTTCAATCCCACTCCCCTCCGGTTCCTCTCTCTCAGGTGTGGATTTGGTCCTGAACTCTCTTGCATCTGAGAAGCTGGAGGCCAGCCTGAGGGTCCTGGCCATGCACGGCAGATTCCTGGAGATCGGGAAGTACGACCTCTCCCAGAACACTGGCCTGGGTAAGCAGATTATTGCCCTGCTTAGCATTACCCAACACATTGGGTGGAATACAACCCTCTACTTTAGGGTAATGGTGTAGCTTTATATCTTAATTTGCACCCATATATGTATATAGAGTGCAGGATGATCTTCATGTGACAATAATATGGACTTATTTGCCCAGGGCAGCCTATCTAATGTACACATTGTTCTTCTAGAAGGCCTTCTCATTATAATTAACAAGTATAACCGGGTAAAAACTTATATATGGACCAGAAGAGACATATTGGGAAAAACACGTGGTCAAAGGATGGTTTCACTGTAAGGATCAAAACTTGGGATCTTAATTACGTTTTAGCTCTTTTAGCCCTGTCAGAGACATGTGCATATAGAAAGTAAACAGGATTTTAGGCTGATGATTCTGACAAAGTTTAAGTGCCCAATGCCTTGATTATTGCGCTGCGCTGCAGTGTGGCCATAGTTATGTTTTGCCAACAGTATGATGATGATAAAAGAACTCGGGGTCATGTGAATTAGAGATTATTGATTATTTTCATTCCAGTCTGGTGCCCATAACAGCATTTCATATTCTCCAGCATTTTGTTGACAGAGGTACTCAAACATGCAGATGATGACTTTTCAATAATGTGTACTTTCAACTTGAATACTGAAAATTTTATTCCACCTACCAGTACTAATAAATGGTTGGATGAGATGGGTAATATAATTTTATGAATTCTGTTCTTCCTGCATTTATCTCTGAAAGGCATGGCCTTGTTCTTGAAGAACACCTCTTTCCATGGTGTTCACCTGGATCGCCTGATGGATGTGGGCAACCCGGACTGGCCCACGGTGGCTCAGCTGATGAAGGAGGGCATCGCCTCGGGTGTGGTGCGCCCTCTGAAGGCCACAACGTTCCAGCGGGATGATGTGGAAGCAGCCTTCCGCTTCATGGCACAGGGCAAGCACATCGGCAAAGTGCTTATTCAGGTATTAAACTTGTTTCAGTATCAGGAGTTGCCATAAACCACTATCACTCTTACTATGCACTATTGTTAAGGTTTGGACAGTGAGATGAATATGGGTGAGCTAGAAGTTATGTAATGAAAGTTTAGACTTGAGAGAGATATGGTAACATATATTTGACAAAATAAAAAAGAGTTCAGAGCTATGAGAAGCCCGGGCAGCGATGTGAGTAACTGTCACAAGGGTAAATGCTCATCCAATTTCCAACTGCCAGTATAAGCTATATAGCTTTTACATTGACACTTTGTGGTTAGACCTGGAATGATATGTTTGTCTTTGACTGATGAACACAGGATGCATTTATTGACAGCAAGATATACCTCACCTGAACGTGGCAGTGGAAAATTTAATTTTTTGATATGTTAAGAACTTCCTCGTCTTCTTCTTCTTCTCCTCCAAGGTGAGAGAGGAAGAGAAAGAAAAGACTGTCGCACCCAGTCCAAGAAAGTTCACCGCTATTACCAAAAACAACTGCCATCCCGGTAAAGCCTACATCATCACTGGTGGACTGGGAGGATTTGGGATGGAGCTTTCACAGTGGCTCATCGACAGAGGTGGGTTTCCAAAGTGTTTTCTGCATAAAAGCTGTTACCAGCTTTCATCTCTTTTCTCCAGTGGTTGATCTTGTATGAACAATCTTTATTGTATGAAAGATTGTTTATCGAAATGATTACCATTTTTTGTACTAAAATGCATGCATCTTTTGGAGGATTAATATGATGCCACATGCTGTCCATTTTTTACTCTCACTTCCTAGATGCTATATGTTTAGTCATCAGGAAATAAGCTAATTAGGCCATGGTTTGGAGACATGTCTTACTGTAGTATCACTACTCTCCCTGTCTGGGGACAAAATTAGTCCTCATCTGTTGATGCTAGCTTAGGAATCATCTGACCTCATAAATGTGGTTTGAAGGACCTCTTTACAAATTTCTTATTCACGAAGTATATCCATCAGTGCGATGAATAATAAGACTGAGAACAAACCTACTTTCAATTCAGGTGCCCGCATCCTTGTCCTCACTTCCCGTTCGGGGGTAAGGACTGGTTACCAGGCCCACCGCATCAGCTGCTGGCAGGACCAGGGCATCCAAGTCATCATATCCAAGAGGAATGTTGCCAAGCTACAGGATGCGGAAGAACTCATTGCAGAAAGCCAAAAGTTGGGCCCAATTGGAGGCATCTTTAACCTGGCCATGGTGAGAAAAAAACTCAAACAAATCTAGTTCAGATTTTCAGTTATTCAATATTTGATGAACATGCAGACATGCATATTGAACATATTCAAGACACCCTCAATTTTTGATAATTAAGTTTGAGATACAGGTATACAACATTATAAGATTGATGGAGATGAGGTGCTTGAGAACAGCTGAAAAAATTTTCCTATCCTTCTGTCAGGTCTTGCGAGATGCCCTCTTTGAAGATCAGACTGTGCTGAACTTCCAGCAGTGCTGCCGGCCAAAGGTCGCTGGCACGCTGAACCTCGACTGTGTGACCCGAAGCCGCTGCGGTCCAGAGCTGGAGTGGTTTGTCATGTTCTCCTCGGTCAGCTGTGGCCGTGGCAATGCCGGTCAAACCAACTACGGCTTCGCCAACTCGTCCATGGAAAGGATCTGTGAGAGGAGGAGAGAGGATCGCCTGTCAGGTATGTGACCTTGTGCCTCATCATCCGATCCAGGAGTGTCCTATTATAGTGAAAACTTTCCAGCTGTTGGAACTATCCTCCAAGGGTGTATATATGTGAACAGCTTAGGATATAAACAAAGATAGGATCTCGAATATGATTATGGTATAGCCTTGATCACATGTAGGATCGATGTATGTATTGATCATATAATTGATTGAATGATATTTGTGGGTTTTAGAGATGACTATGCGATTCATACTTGATGTCCCATTGATTTACTCAACTATGACAGCAAGAATCCACGGAATATTAGCAGAAAATGAAGACACAAAAGTTTATCTACGAAAGATTTACCTTGTGCTGTAAAAGTGCTTTGGGCTTTCATTTCCACTGAGGAAACCAATCTTTCTTCATAATTGAACAACGTAGGTAGTATAATATTCAGGTCGAATTCTAGGATACTAAAATACCTGAACATAAAACTCGTAAAACTTTTCTGTAATGATTGTAACTGTATGTTATTATTGAGTGGAGCTAGACTGTGGTTGTGGTATATGCCTGTACCAATGCACTGATTGTTATTATTCCTCGCTGCTGAATATCACTATGCAGGACTGGCCATCCAGTGGGGAGTGATAGGTGATGTTGGTGTTGTCGTGGATACCATGGGTGGAAACGAAACTGTCATCAGTGGCTGCATTGCCCAGAGGATGCCTTCCTGCCTAGCAACACTGGACTGCTTCCTGTCGCAGCCATGTGCTGTTGTCTCCACCTTTGTTCCAGCAGAGAGGGAGGATGCAGCCGCTGGTCAGGGGTCGAAGGTCAGCCTGGTGGAGTCGGTGGCCCACATCCTGGGCTTGAGTGACCCCAGCAGCGTCAGCCCCGATGCCACCCTCTCTGAACTCGGCCTGGACTCCCTGATGGGCGTGGAGGTCAAGCAGACACTGGAGCGTGACTACAGCATCCAGATGGGGATGAGGGAGCTGAGACAACTCTCCATGAGGAAACTCGCCGAGCTGGACTCGGGTGGTGACGACACCCCGACAACCGACACAGACTCCAAGGAAGCAGCTACAGCAGCAGCGCTAGACAGTGAAACAAAGGAGCAGCAGCAGTTCACCAAGGTTTTCAGCAACTCTCCTTCCATGCTCTCAGCCAGTGCCACTGACACCGTCGTCAAGATGAACAATGTGAACAATGGTCAGATGCCAGTGTTCCTTCTCCACCCCATAGAAGGCTCCATCTCTGTGTACGACAAGTTTGTGGAGAGGATGGCCGTACCGTGCTATGGCATTCAGTTCACATTCGCCGTCCTGGACATGACCATCCCAGAAATGGCTGCTTACTATGTGCAGAGGGTAAGGGAAGTCCAGAGCAGTGGACCATACCGCTTCGTTGGAATGTCGTACGGTGCGTGTCTGGCCTACGAGATGTCACTCATCCTTGAGAAGGACGGAGAGAAGGTGGAGCCTCTGATCTCACTTGATGGGGCGCCATCGTTTCTGGCGTGCCACACAGAGTTCTTCCACAAGAAGTTCATGGCAGAGAAGACCAAGGATGGAAAGGAGCTAGGGAAGGCTGTTGGGAAGGATGTTGGCTGTCTGCTGACATTTGCTATGCAGCACACCTCGGCCAAATGGAAAGAGGTTAGTATAATTCATGGTGGTGAAAAAATAATGACATAAATGACTTTGTTGTAGTTTGCCAACATTTCGAAATATATGTTTGATTTAAATAGTTGCAGTGGACGTGGAACAATTTGTGCAGGACTACTGACCTAAAAGGAATTAAAAATGATAGTTAAATGTGTTGTTTGGTACAATCTACACAATGATACTTTGATGAATGTAGACCTGATTATCTTTATATTTCAATATGACTGGATTGACCTAATTACCTTTCTCCTACAATGAGTCAATGATATGTTAAGTGCCATATGTTAATATATATTTCAATATGACTGGAGAGGATATGCATATAAGTTTTTATCTCATTTGCTCTTTGGTTCAAACAGCTGAAGGAGCAGCTAATTGCCTGTCCAGACTACCAGACCATGTTTGAGCTGGTCACCACCATGATTGCCCAGGACAAACCTGACCTCAGCCAAGACGACATCACCTTCTCCCTGCGTGGCTTTAAGCAGCGTATCGAAACCTGTCTTGGTTACCGGCCAAAGGCCAAGCGCAGGGGAGACATCATCTTTGTCCGTGCCTCCAAGGGGTCGGAGATCATGCAGCTGTCAGGGCTGGGAGAAAACTATGGACTGGAAGAGGTAATAACCTTTGACCTCTTGGACATTTAAATAGTTCAGTGGGATTGCCAGAGTTAAGAAACCCCTTGACATTTGGAGAGAAATTCGAAGAGGGAGTTGAATGTAAAGTGAAAGTGATCTTTAAATCAACTTGGGTAAGGTTTAGGGGATTTCTTGTACTCAAACAAATGACCATTTATCGCTAAGTTCATTACACTTAAACTTATGTCATTTTTTTTTTTGGGGGGGGGGGTATGGTTGCCTTGCAAACTGCTCATTTAAGTCTTCATTATTTTAGTGCATCGCCAAATGAAAGCAGTTATGTCACATCGGTCTTTTTACCTTTGAGCAGGAACAGGGTGTATAGGGTGAATGATGGGTTATCAACTTACTCTCTTTAATAGTCTGTAGTCATAGAGTAACTTTTTGACTTTTAAAGTAAATAATATAAACTGTAACTTCTTTGTGAAAACTCTCTGAATCCAAGCATCTATTTCTAAGTGTTTTTTTTTTCGTGTATGTAGTATTTTTTTGTTAAACAGGTCTTTAGCTGTATTTAACAAGCATGATACTTACAGAAAAATACTGCTGTAAGTTATTTTCATTGATTTGACATACCAATAAAGGGATTACCTTGTTTCTAGCTGACATGTTTCGCTATCATTAGCGTATGTGAATTTGAGTTCCTGTTTGAGTGCTGTCTGAGATGCCTCGGTAATGGGAATGTTCTCCTTTTTTTCTCTTCGTTGTGAATAGTTCTGCACTGGGAAGCTTCACAGCACTGTTGCAGAGGGGGAGCATGGCACCATTCTCCAAGAGCCCGGTCTCTCCACCATAGTGACAACAGTGAACAAGGCACTTGAGATTGCCCACTAACCATCTGATGCTGGAATCAGCTCATTTATCCACGAATGCTCGCAGTAAACTCATTACTTGAAGCAAATGCCAGCAAAAATCACAATATCTGAAGCTGCAAATTAGCCCTTCAATGATTTGATATGTGTATTTTGTTCCATGATGAAAGAAGTACTCATTATTCCAAGTCTTCAGCAACTCATCCCAAAATATATATAGAGATATATTTTGCATGAGTGAATCTTTGCTGTTAAGTTGTGACTTATAGCCAAAGCTCTGCAAATGAATGATATTTGCTCTGCTGTAGGCCCCTCTTTTCATGATGAATGATATCTCGCTAAAAAAACAAAAATGCAGCAGCACCTTGCAGTATTTTGTGTATTCTTTACAAGAATATATTTCTACCTGTTTGTACTTGTAAGCAGATGAAGTATGCATTTGTTTGTTTGTGTGTGTGCTTGTGTGTGTATGAGAGAGAGAAAAAAAAACATTTGAAGTTGAATAGAGCAAATTGTTTTTCATACTGTAACTGACGATGATGTCTCTGTCAATTTACCGTCTGAAATTAAAGAGTCACAGCACAAAACCTATACTTTATACTTAAAACTTGTTAACCTTGCATCTACTGTATATTGTCTGTTTTTTTGTATGTGTGAAATCAGTGCACTATTTTGTCGGTATAGTCAGTGCAAGTGTGTAGTAGAACATGTCGTACAAGTACTTTAAATACATTGCTGATATATCTATATGTATTTACCCATCTAATACATCATTTTATAATTGGTTCATACATACAGCATTCACAATATCTGAGTTAATATTTTACTCTGAATAATTAATGAATATGTGTGATGTGAAGGAGGGCATTTGCTACAGTAGATACATCATGTTCCACCTCTTTCTGAGAAAGTGTCAATTGTTATGTCCATATACAGTAAACAGTATTAGATATGAGATGATTCGTACATTTGGTAAAAGTTTAGGTTACAGCAGTTAGACTTCATACAATGAGCCATTTTTGTTAGGACACTTAAATTTCAAGGTCAGACAAGTCATTAAGGTCAACATGATTGATATGCTATTGTAGTTTTTGTATGATTGATTTATTTGACATGTGTGTATTTGGTCGCATTCAATGGTGAAATTAGGTTGAATGGATAATGTCTGATGTATGCATAAGGAAAGGGCATAGAAATGATGGCATGTTATGAGTTATAGGATGGTTAAAAAATTTATAGTAATATGATTTCATATACGATGACACTAGTCAGACAATTTTGTTGTATTGTTTTGCATGTTTATGTCACTGTGTTTGTGTAATACATATTAGTATTTTACTTCACATATTCTTAAAGCTTGTTCATGTACACACTAATATTCCTCTATGTAATGCTTCTTCAGGCTGCTAAATGAGTAGGATGTCTAACATATACTTAATGTGCAATGTTAAGATATCTACCAAAAAAAAAATCTAGTGTCTAATGTCTAATGTCGTAGTGAAATACATGTTTGAGATAGTGATGTTAGGATTCACATTTGGTATATTGATAGTCTTGATATGAAATATCAGTGATTGCTTAATATGAAGGGGTCCCTGGTATGTATTGGGATTTATACCCCTGAGAGGCATGAAATAGAAATGGAAAAATATAGCTACAGAAATCAATCTACATTATTGATGTGTTTCTGCTGCAGATGGCACTGCTTTCAGCAATATTTAGCAGTTGATGCTTGCACTGATAAATGAAAGACAACTCAATATCTTAGTGGATGTTCCTTTGCTTATTTCTTATGCTTTGTTTTGTTGTTTTTGTACTTTTTACAACAGCCTGTTTCCTGACTACTGTAAAAAACGAAAATAGAGTCACTGTAATTTCTGTAAAACAGATACAGTGATCTTCTAATCAAATCTTCATTGATTCTAAAGAGGATATTAGCTAGCTATAGTTTGCTTTGGAGGTTTTGGAGGTTTTTTAGTTTACTTTGGAGGTTTCAGATGGATAGGAATTATGAATTGTATTTAAGCACTATACTAAAGAGGAAATAGACATAAACAGAAGCACAAATTTTCCAATCTTTTTGTATTTTTCAATAGCTGTAACAAGCATTCATGTGTATTTACAATGGGTATTGACTCCCATCGAACAACTCGATTTCCCAACTCTAAATGTTGCTTTTATCAATATTCATTCCTAATGAATGACTTTTTTTTTTCCATTTTGGAAGAAAATCGTCTGTGATGATATTTGATGCCTCCTGTTTTATATGAAGTGATGACATTGTCCTGAAAAAAAAAACACCTTCTTTTCTCTTACAACAATGACACCCCCCCCCCAAGAGGTTAATATTTAATTGTTTTGATAATTGCTCCTATAATTTATGATTGTACTTCATTGAAAACAGTATTGCATTTTGACCATCCAATTCTGGATCAATATTCTTGGCAACTACCACTAGCAGAATGCATTTATGTTGTGAGCTTGCACTTGATACAATGGATGCAGATGCTCTATACACTACCCAAAGCAATTACTGGTACGCTTTTATGTCTATATGAAAATGTTGCAAATATGAGTGATCAAATTTATGAATCATCTTGATTTGTCCATCCATTCCATTCTGTGAACTCGGCTCTACAGTCCCTGTCAAACAGCTTGAAGGAACGCAGTATCGTCGCATCAGAAGCACAATAAAGTTATCGTTTTGCAATGGCAATTTCAGTGAGATTGTGAATGTGTGATCTGTCCTGCTGCAGAGCAATTTCGTTTTTGTCCCAGTCTTGACCGGATGTCTGTCCGCCTATTTTGTACTTTTGTGTGAACTTTTTTTGTCATCGTGTTTTACCGTCAATTTATAGTACAATTAATCCACACTGTCCATTAATTGGCCGCACGTTATGTGGATTAAAATTCAACAATAAGATCAATAACATAAAGATAAAGAATTAAATCAACTTATCTCGACCTACTGTTTTTAATTCCGAGAACGGTTTCACGTCCGATCTTGAACGCTCCTCGGACTGTCGGAATTAAAAACAGCAAGTCCAGATGAAATGATTTAATTTTGTGCCTTTATTGAACGTTACCTGGATAAATCAGAACTTACACCAATTGATTAAGATCAATAAAACTTCACCAAAATCAGACAACGATGAAAGTGATGGAATTTGATAGTTTTATTATGTTTTCATTAAATCATTAGAAACCACGTGAGATTAAAGGATTATGCCATTGCCTCGTAAGTCTCTAAGTGACTTGCTCACTAATCTCCTTTCTGAATTTCCGTTTTTAGCTCACCAGAGCCGAAGGCTCAAGGGAGCTAATGCGATCGCTCTTCGTCCAGTGTCCGTCTTGCGTCGTCCGTCGTGCTTTGTGTGCAAACTTTTTACAATTTCATCTTCTTCTTAAAAACCCCCAAATGGATTTTTAACAAACTTGGCAGGTAGCATCCTCAGGGAGATCTCAGTTTGTTCAAAATGGCACCACAGGGAGCCCCCCCCCCCCCCCCCGAAAAAAAGGAATCTTTCAAATCTTCTTCTCTAGAACAAGAAGTGATAGAGCTAAGCTGATATATATGAGTTAGTATATTTATGATCGTATAGTCTTAAGTTTGTTCATGACAAATCCAGGGGTGCCACTCTCCCCATGGAGGGGGGGGGGGTTCCAAATTGGGGTCTAAATTTTACATTTTCACCTTCGTCTTGAAAACTTCATGCATGGAACACAAGAATTGACACGTGTACAATGTACTTAAAAAAGTGATCCAATGGCTTTGTATGAAAATGATTGATAACGTACCTCCTGAACGTAAGAGCTCTACCAAATTTCTAGGTGTCCTCATTGATGAAAATCTAACTTGGAACGAACATACGACACGTCATTATGTCACAACTTGTCATACTTCCAGAAATGTATAGGTGTTCTTTTCTAAGACTAAAAGTTATTTTCCCCAAAATACTCTTTGAATATTTTGCAATTACCTTATACTACATAACGTTTATTGCAATAGTGTGGGCTACAAGTGCGAAGACTATAGCTCGACTGTATTTATTTTGTTATTACAAAAGAAAGCTATATGCATTCGTCACTCGTAATGGCTCACAATATCTAGCCCATGCAAATCTACTCTTTAATCAATCAAAACCAATAAACATTATATCCTCCAATTTATTTTTTTTTATGTTTAGATACTGAATAATTTACTCCCAGTTTCTTTTCACGAGTTTTTCAAATTGAATAATACTGTTCATTATTATCCTACTCGCAATACGCAAAGCTTTCATTAATTCAGTAATCCCAAGCTATTAATTGGACAAAAATCCATAAGACATAATGGGCCAGACTTCTGGAACGCACTTCCAGATTATCTTGAATAATGTAAAACGGTGTATATTCGTTTAAGAAAACTATCATACTACAATCTGTGAACATAGTTTTTGTATATTGACATGGCTCTTTCTTACATTTTGTGAATTCAATTTAAAGTTCCTTCGAAATATGCACAATATTTCTGTGACTACCCATTTCATTTTGTCACCATCACTTTCATCATCACCACCATCACTGTCATCTTCATTGATTATCATTATTTTCATTCATCATCACCCTGCTGTCATCATTATAATTATAATTTACCATGTCTTTGTTAGTATTTATGCACTAGAATATAAAGTCTATAATGCATAATTTTGTTTATACTACATACTGCTAAACAATATGCTCTCGCCCTGTCCCCTCCCCTCTTCCCCCGTTAGGTACATGGGCTGCCACGTGTTAAAACAACCGCTTGTATCAGTAAACTTGCTTGTATGATAGTGACAGTCCTATACATAACTTCATAGTTAATATTTTGCTAATTTTTGGTATGATATGAATTTTGTCGGTGTAATTTTTCTATACATTCATGTACTTTCTTTGAATCATGTACATTGTATATTGACGTTTTCGGTTATGTTACTGAAACGAAAATTTGATTAATATATGAAATTATGTTGAAGAAAATCAAGTTAAAATCAAATCAAAATGATTCATGCCCATGCACGATCGTCAAAGGTGGCAAAATGATTAATTTTCTTGTGGAAGGTGGCGAATATATAGCAGTTCCATGACATATTGTTGGTTGCTGTGTTTTTCTTTCAATTTCAAAATGTAATTTGCATTATTGCAAGCTCCATTAAATTATAAGGGAACACTCTGTCTTATTAAAATGGGTTTAATTATCTATATCTCCGAAAACTGCAATGTCCCTGGGCGAAAAAAAAACTACAATAACATGACGTAATGTCGATACTTTGCCCTTTATGTTCTGAAACTTTCGGGTCACTATTTTTTGTTCTTTTTCTTTTAACGGTGAAATGGAATACAGTATTGAGAAAGGGCTTGGTAAGGACGTTTTGTTCTGTTCAGAAGGTTACACTCATGAAATTGAGCCAAATCTATCATTTTTTTTTTGTTATTCATGTTAATGATTTCTTGTTTCTGTTTTGAAGTCATTAACATGTCACATCCTCATGAAAATACAGAGCAATCTGAAATATCATTATTTTATGAAGAAAAAAAAACAATCACTGTAAACTTGTACAGGCTAAAAAAAAAAAAAAAAATGTCTGCACTCATCGGTCAAGAAGACAGCCTTTGACATATTTCTGAAGGAGTAATTTCTTCTTAATGTACTCACAAGCATTTTTACAATTGATATGGATGTTACAGCTGGGGTGTACGTTCCTGTCTGGAAACTTCAAAACTATAAGTGCCATGAAAACATATCTAAGTCTAGATCTGTGAAGAAAATTGTGTTGCCCCGACTGTTACAGTGGCATATAGGTGCCGATTCACGCGGAGAATGATCACGCATTGTCTCAATTGTGTTTTGATAAACTCATAACCTTAAAGAAAATGTGACATGGCAGAATAGAAAGTTAAACACGATCCATTGCAAATGTTTACCTATTGTATGTTATTTTCTTGTGCGAGTGAGCAGTGACTGCACAGAAACTTTAACAATTCATAACTTTTTAACAGATTGTCCGATTCTCCTCAAACTTTTACTGATGCGTTCTACGTATATTGCTCAATCTCAATCCACATGTTATATGAAGGTGAACTTGTCCTTTAAACATGAATGCGTAAATAATCCTTTAATAATTGCTTTAAGGTGTATAAATACAGCAGAGACAAGACTAACAGAGAAACAAAAAATATATACAAGACAGGCACAATCATTATCATGAGCTACACACCGAAGTATACCAACAAGAACACTATGCAAACGAAACAATAGAACGAAAATTGGGAAGGGCGTTGAAAAAAGATAAAAGGAAAAAAATGGTAGAGTCATTCAAATGCTCAGAACAGGCATTTGTTTGTTTGCTTGATAAGTTATTCATAATATGTTATTCATTATTTATTTACAAAGGCATTTATATATGGCATATGTTACACACAAATATAATCTGAAATATTCATGGCGATACAAGAAAATGAACAGATTTCTGTTTATCTATAGGCCTACCTACCTACTTACTTATTATACCTTTATACCTATCTATCTATCTATCTATCTATCTATCTATTTATCTATCTATCTATCTATCTATCTATCTATCTATCTATCTATCTACCTACCTGTCTGTCTGTCTGTCTGTCCGTCTATACGATCTATTATCTCTAGCTATGGTATAATATTCATCATACCTTTCTCCATAATATGAACCTTCGGACATGCATATCAACGTCTATATAATATTCAGGATTTAAAGATATAGGTACCACGGTACATTAATAAAATATTTTCTGATTGTATGATGTCATATCACGCTCTGAATGTACACGTGAGGTCGTCGTACTTTTTAGTTGTAAACATGGCGGCGACCTTATCTAAAGAAGATGTGGTGAGAAGGAAACACCGTGGGCAGATCCAGCTGGGACTTGTTACTTACAGCTACACAGGAGACAGCAGCTCCGAAGACGATGACGATGACGATTCCGATGTCGTCAGAAAGGGTGAAGTCCGCGTCTCATGGTATCCAAAAGGTCGTGTTGAGGTCCTCGCGGAAGATAAGGTGTGTTCAGTGCGAGGGTGAAATGTATACCGGCTGTTCGCAGTGTGGTCCCATACGTTGGGTAAATTGTTGGCAACTTTACTGCCGCCATCCATACCGTGCATGTTATGTCCAACGGTGGTCCAATGTCGGTGAAATCAGATGTAAAGTGATATCCTTTGCCTTGATTCATCACCGTATCCATGACAATTCATTCTAGTAATCTACGAAAGTAGATTTAGGGCACTGAAATAGTTTCGTGATCATTGACGTTGTGTCATTGTACTTGACATTGTAGGGTCTAATTTTATACTCCTGCTGTTTCCAGATCAGTCGGTTCCGGGATGGAAACCCGCTCATGATCATGCATGGATTCATGAGGGGGGCCCTGCCTGCTCTGAATTAATAATGATCCCTCCTCCTCATGAGCATGGCCAGGTGCTGATGAAGCCCTCGGGGTGATATCATATGCTCATGTAGCCCGACCAGACACTAGTGTTACGCTATGCGAAAACAGACGTACCATGTACAGCGACTGGGCTGTGTATAGTTAATGCTCATGATGCACATGATGAGGCCCCTTGACGTTGTTCACTTATCATCCATCTCACATCTGACATAAAAATCGTTGCAAGTTCACACAGACTACACAGTAATTTTTGTTACACACACATACAATATGTATGTCCACTCTCAATGATGAAATGAAGAAAAAAAAATTCTGTCTGCGCTACTTGACAAAAATCAAGTTTTAATCAACTCATGTGCAGCGACCCACAGAAATGCAGGTGTCATCCCCATTCGGCATTGGGTTCACTCAATGCAGGGCTGCCGCACCTGTTATTGACCTGATCAGAGTCAAATTTTTGGTGCTTTTTTCTGTGTGTGAATTATGAATAATAATATGAAATTTTGGGGGAATTCTGTGTCTATTGTTCCACTACTGTGACATCATGGACTGTTGTAGGGGGCTATACCGCTCAAGAAGGGAACAAGAAGAAAAAGAAAAGAAGAATTACTGTCAAATGATGACAGGAATGTCTAATGCTGTGCATGCTTTCTGATATCTCAAATTAGGTAACACTGCATGACCGTTCCCTGCTGCCAGGAGACATTGTGAGGTACAACGTCGAGGACCAGCCTCAGAAGGGACTGGTGAAGACCATTCATGTCAACTGCCATCTCCAGGTTCTCAACACCAGACAGATGGTTTACAACATTCCCAGCCAGCAACTTACTCCCATTGAGGTGAGAGCTGTACAATTAACCCTCATGGCCCAGCTACTTTAAAATTTGTACGCAGTAAAGTTGCCAGTAGTAGTGACAGACTTAAACCCAGCAGAAAGACAAACAAGAATGGTATTGGCAGCATTGAAATTCCAGTGGTGAATGATATTCATTGAAAGTATAAAAAAAAGCATAAACACAAAAAACAAAAACAAACCCAAAATTAAAAAGAGCAATTCAAAATTCTGTGATATTTAGTCTCTATAGTGATGTTGTGTACCTTCTACACAGGAACCTTTACTTAGCTACTACTGTAAAACATGATATATTCGCGGCAAGAAATTTTCGCGAATTG